>NC_142936.1:58222991-58262991 GCF_046866305.1 Octopus bimaculoides | reverse complement strand
ATTGTACTCATCACTTCTATATATTCTTAATGATCATTACAGTGTTGAGCCTGATTTACAATGTGGTAATTATTTGTAAGAAATTAACTGCATTATTGTGTGTAAATTGTTTCGTTCATAGACATTTCATAGCCCCGCAGCAAGAAGCGAAACCCCGACGATGGAGCTGTGACCTACATCGTATATTATATATCATTTCATTTTATTATTTTGGTTTATCGTTCATCTCAATCCCAACTGAGTCAAACTCACACTTCACCTTCAATGCTCCTCAGATATAGTTATATCTGTCATTAGTTAATACAGTGACATTCATCTAATCATCAACCCTAACCACTACACCAGGTCGTACTGGTCTTCGACTCAACCAAAATTCAATACAGTAAGTACAATAATATACTGGATGGGTGTATACAACTCTCCCTCAGATGCCTACAACTTTAGCCACATCCCCACACTAAATATGTCATTGATTATACCTTAGAAGCCAGTTATTCACTAAAGTGACACTAATACATTAGAAAGCATTAAACCATAAGCCGACTTTTTCAACAACAAATAGAAGTTGCTAAGAAACTATCAACGTATTCGAAAACAATACAATGTTAGGTTCAAAACATTCACGTAATCTAAATCAATATGGAATTAAAATTGTAATTCTCTTTAAGAGTTTATTTTGGAGTAACACATAAATTTTATTCGGTAATGTAAAATTGCAATTCCCAGCCGTTTTTATTATGTAGTACACACAAGATATATATATATATAAATGTAGCAAAACCTCTGATAGCTTATTCACAAATGCCCTAGTAAGTCATATTAATATAGAAATTTAAATTACATTCCGTAAATAAGCAGTGCATGTATACACAGAATCATTCATTAAATATCTGTCACTAAACTAATGAGACTTTGATACAATTCATAAATTTCATCATTTAGTCGTGGTTGAATATTTAGCAAAGCGATATGTGGTTACGCTTTCATTGACAATAGTCATGTCTTCGTTTTGATGTCAGTTAATGACAAGAACGTCAACTCACATAAATATATGTTGCAAAAAGATAGTAACGCTATTAGAAAGCTTTCACTGTCATCTCTGGCATGTTTCTTTTGTATCGATATCCAACAGGCGCCAATCAATAGCCCTGCATACTTTGATATCAATAAAATGTCGTCGCAGGGTATATCAGTAAGTGGTCTTGTTCTGCAACAGTGAGATTAGTTTTATCGTACGAATCCACAAATAATGATGCAGCTACTCATTGAAGAGAAAGAAAATAATAACGAGCAAGTAGGTGTTGAGTCTGAGATACTCACACGTTAGGTTATGTAATACTTCTGCTTGGTCAACTGCATTCGCGTTACGAAAAACACGGACACATGCTAAGTTTCACTTCTGAATAGAATCTTTCCCATAAAACCAAATTTTTAGAAAAGCATCTCTCATGCTCATCGAAATAAGTTTTCTTGTAAATCCTGTATTGATTTGTAAAGTTAGTTATTGTTTAGTTAACTAAAATATATCAGTGAGATATACTTATCGAGTTCCACTCACTAATTATTAACAATGGTCTTCGCTCTCTCATTAAAATATTTCATCTCGTTTCTGAATATATAAATATGATGCAGTACTTCATCATTAGACAACACATGCGTTTTAATGTAAAACAAAAGGATAAGCAATAAAGTCTATTTCACTTGTAAAGTTGTGCAGATTAAACATTGTCACAATTTGATTATACACAATGCATGAATCATTACCAAGGATACCAACTGTCCGTGAAATTAATACATCACTTAGAAAGGGAAAACAAAAAACAAACAAATTATAGTTATGGTTTTAAATTTTGGATCAAGACCAGTAATTTCAGGGAGGGGTAATTCGATTACTTGACTGGTATTTATTTTATTCACCCCGAAATGATGAATGGCAGAATCGAACGCGGCGGAATTTGAACTCAGTACGTAAAGACGGATGAAATGTCACTAAGCATTTTGTTCAGTGTTCTAATGATTCTGACAGCTCGACGGCTTAGAAACAAGTTATAATACTGGCAGGGGTTATTGGTTTTGAACGCACAACGAAATCTTTAATAGAACATGACACCTGGTTTAGACTGCGGTTGAAAATTGCATCTTCAAACTGTCATTTAATCTCTTATCTTCAGGGGCGCTTTATTTTAATCGTTCAAAAATATCCGTATTGACAGTGTAGTTACAAATCCACGGCAAATATAGCTGAAATAATTTTGCCTAACCTCACAAAAATCACATAACGCCCTAAAGCAATGCTTAGCATTGACACACGTACTCTTATTCAATTGTAATGAAGCCTTTGACTTCTAAAAGATGGTCGAAGTAGCCACAATTACAATGCCTTTATATCGGTTTCAAATTTTGTACAAGGCTAGCAAATTTGGGAGAGCGTTAAGTCGATTACATCGATCCCCAGCACTCGACTGGTACTTATTTTATTGACGCTGAAAGGATGAAAGATAAAGTCAACCTTGGCTGAATTTGAACTCATAACGTAGAGATGTGCGAAACGCCGCTAAGCATTTTGCCCGGTGTGCTAACGATTCTCCCAGCTCGCACCCTTAGAATGCCTTTCTATTATTTCGATGTTTTACTAGAGCGGGCTGAGGTTTAAATGACGACAAAGACAGTGTTATTGAGGGCCACCACCACAGCAACAGCTCTCTGTTCGTTTGTCGTTTTTATCCTTAGACTAGAGAGTATCGTTACCCGTCATAAGACGGGTAACATTGGAAGTATGCTTTTGCTACCAAGAGCAATATCAGGAAATATGGCAACAATACAATAATAATATTTCTGCTTTTAACAAATTTCTTGCTGCTTATACACAATATGAAATGAGCACAAATTTTCAAAAGAAAATATTTGTTATCTGAAAATATAATTAAATAAGACTATATTAAAAAAGTAACAAAAAAAATAGAAGCAAGATTACTCTCCTTGTTGATTATATATTATGGAAGTTAGCTTTCTCTCTATCCTTCACCTCTCTCTCTCTCTCTCTCTCTCACTTTTCTTTCCCTCTCTTTTTCTCTCTCGCGCACACATATATTTATACATATGTGTATGTATGTATTTACTTTCTTCTTCTCCTCCTCCTCATCCGTCTCTATGATTCTCTCTTTCTCGCTTAGTGTGTGTGCGTATGTGTGTGTATGTGTATGTGTATGTATGTATGTATGTGTGTGTGTGTGTGTGTGTGTGTGTGTGTGTGTGTGTGTGTGTGTGTGTGTGTGTGTGTGTGTGTGTGTAGTAAAGACTCCCTTCAGTGATGAATGATCATGGGATTGCAACTGGAAAATTTCCCCTCCGAGGTACAAGTCCGGACAAGGTTGTTTATGGAAGACCAGCAGTCGCCCATGCATACAAGCCTCCCCACTTCACACCACCGATGTTATACAAAGATAAAAACAAAGGCCAATACAGCTTGATGCTAGTGTCATCGCAACACATCTCTACATATGAATGAACTGGAGCAAAGTGAAATAAAGTGCCTTCGCTATATATATATCTATCTATATATATATATATATATATCATAAATATACAGGGATTAGCATTGAGTTGCTTCTCCAACATACTGAAAATTTAGAAATAGCAGTCAAAGAACTACTGATTCTAAACTACAAATTTTTCTCTAAAATGGATGGCGAAAATTTGTAGTTTAGAATCAGTAGTTCTTTGACTGCTATTTCTAAATTTTCAGTATGTTGGAGAAGCAACTCAATGCTAATCCCTGTGTATTTATGATGATAAATGGTTTTACCGATAAAGGTTTTTTCATACTGAACTACTTGGCAAAATTGTTAATTATTAATTCTATTATTAATTGACGATTCCCTGCCCTTATTCTTGTATATTTTATATATATATATATATATATATATATATATATATATATATATATATATATATATATATATACATACATATATATATAGCTCAAGCATAATGAATATTAAATACAATACATAGTATGTAATAATATTTATAACACTAAAGCGGCTTTTAATTCATAAGTAAATTTTCTCTTAAGGACACAATTTCTGGGCCTACCAGCTCACAAATTTATAAGTTATGAGCATATAAATTGTTGGACTGCTTGGGTGACTCGCCTTCAACGCAGGTGAGTACGTGATGTTGAAAAGCCATAAAAATGGCTAAACATCGATGTCCATCACTCCCAAATAGGATTGGGGTGAGTTATCTCGCCTGTTCATGATTTCTGAGGTGTTTTAACACCGGCGACATGCAGTCCACGGAAAATGCACAAAGTATATACATTAGTATATGTATATATATATGAAATAAATAAGTGGCTGAGAAGACATCCTTCCTGCAGTGTAGAATTCTTTTATTTTTTGTAGAATACCGACGACACACTCAGCGCTTATGAGTTTGTTTACAATATATATATATATATATATTTATATATATATATATATATATATATATATATATATATATATATATATACAGTGAGAGAGGGAGTGGGGTTAAATCTATTTCATCTTTACAAGCATTTAACTGGTATTTATTCGATTGACCCTAATAGGATGAAAGGCAAAGTTGAGCCAAGTGAAGACGGACGAAATACGGTAACGATTTTACCAGCTCGCCGCATTAGCGCGAATTAATATTCATTAAGTTCTATGTGCATCAATCTAGTTTGTTGACTTGTCCGGACTAATGGAACTCTTCCACCCCAAATGTCCTGATCTTCCACAGCAGTCTGACTATCCGGAGCCTGATATCCAGTCTCTTCCACAACATGGTAGTTATATGCTCTTCTTGTTCTGCCGATACATGTATGTCCATTCATGGTTTTCCAGCGTAAGAGATCGTTGTATATTTCATTCTTGTTTCTCCAGCACTGTCCGGCATAATATGTTCTTTCTCTGATTACCGAGGCGATCGTAGGAAGACTATCGTACAGTTTGTAAACTTCATTAATTCTGTTGAACCCAACTATCCATGAACGTTAACAGCGCCATGAACGTTAAGATGCCGTAACAAAAAGCTATAATTTGCGGGATGAGGGCGACAAAGTTATAATCATATGCGCAGGCTCTTCCTTCCTTCCTTTGTTATTTTTTTTTTTTCGTCATTGTACTACGGTCATGCTGTGCGACCACGTTAAAGCGTTGTAGTCGAACAAAATCGACCCAGAACTAATTTTTTAAGTTCGGTACTAATTCTATCGGAGCCTATAGCCGAGCCGTTAAGTTACAGAGGTGTAAACAAACGGACACCTTTTGTCAGGCAATGGTGTGAGAAACAAAAAACAGACAAGAAGACACACACGTATACAAACATACACACCTATACACAGGCATACACACACATACATGTACGACAGACATCCACACAGTCTCCATTTACAGTATTCACTCAGAAGACATTGGTAGGTCCGAGGCGATTGTAGAAGACACTTGCTCAAAGTTCCACGTAGTGGGAATAAACTTTAAAATGTGGCTTCAAAGCGAGCTTCTTAACCACACATCTATGCCAGTGGCTATGGCCAACTAATAAATTAGAATTAAGATAGAAAAGTGGATGAAAAATATGTGTTTATTGGGCAGGACATAGGTGAAAACCTGCAAGTATGAATTGAGGTTCATACAGAAATACGAGAGGATTATTTGAACGCAAGAATCCTCAAAACACTTGTTTAGTACACAACATCAGCATCAATACCACTATAATCATGGTCATCATCAACAACAATGCTACTACTACCGCTGTCATCATCATCATCATCAACAACAATGCTGCTACCACCACTGTCATCATCATCATCATCACCATCATCCTCATCAACATCATCATCAGCAGCAGCGTCATCGTCGTCGTCTTCCTCATCGTAATGTTACTGGAGCAGCTATCTCAATTTTTTTTCCACAATAAAATTTAGGCCATTTCCATATTTCACTGCGTCTTTTAATCTTATATATAGAAGATACGAGTAAGTTACTAATTTTGGTTTCTATTTTTTTATTATTATTATTATTCTTAAGTCTATATTTCTTCTTTTTTGTCGTCTGCCTGTGTGTCTACATCAAGAGTTAGATATATTATATAAATGTCTGGAAAGTTAGAATACCGACAAAGCCAGAATAAAATATTGGAAGGTAATGAAGGCAAGAGGCGTAAAATGAACGTCTTGGCTCAAGCCTCACTCAACACATGAGACAATAAGCTGCAAGATATAGCAGCCAACTCTCCTTCAAATCACGCCATGTCATAGAAAACGACAGAGAGATAGATAAATAGATGGATAGATAGATATAGATACATACAAGTATATAGATAGATAGAGATAGATAGATAGATAGATAGATAGATAGATAGATAATGTGCATTTTTATGTGTGTTTGTGTGTATATATACATACATGTAATATATAACATAAATCTTTGCTCTATTTAAATTACCTCCTTTAGAGGCGAAAATATAGTTTAATAAACCACGAATTCATGTTGTATAGTATTTGGTATATCTGTATTTGTCTATTTTGCTCATATATATGCCGTTGCCTACTCCGAGTTATTTCTCTTCATTTTTGTTGATATATATATATGTATATATATATATATATATATATATATATATATATATATATATATATATATATATATATATATATATATATATATATATATATATATATATACACACATATGTGTGTATATGTATATATGTATGTATGTATGTATGTATGTATGTATGTATGTATGTATGTATGTATGTATGTAGAAAAAGTAAGATTCGAAGCAGTGTGTTTGGTAAAATGGTGGGTGGCCAAGCCTGGAATAATTTCGGACATAGTTCTGCTCAGAGCTGAAAAAGAAATAGAAAAAGAGCAAACTAAACATCATCTGTATACATGGTCAACGAGGTAAAATGTAAATCATATATAATTACAGAAAAATCTTCCGCTTTTGATGTTTCAGTAAAGATTCAGATAATGATGTAAGACAGGTAGTCATGTTGTCTTTCCTTAGCTAATGCTTTATCGTTTGCTTCTTTTAAGTTACTATCATGGTTTGAAATGGTGCGCAATATGCGTTTCCAGTTAAAACGTTTCTCAAGAATAGTCAGTCCGAGGGGTTTTGTCTGTACTAAGCCAAACATATTTTGGGAGAGTAGTGAGACAGAATGGGAAAAAGAGAGAGAGAAAGAGAGAGAGAGAGAGAGAAAGAGAGGGAGAGAGAGAGAGAGACAGAGAGAGACAGAGTGACAGAGACAGAGACAGACAGACAGATAGAGACAGAGACAAAATCCAACACCTTTCAATGTTCAAATACTGGGTGTGACTGAAATATATATCCACATTTTACAAGGTCATCGTTGTGACACCGGTGAAGTTTGGCATGCGCTGTGTCCGCAGATATCTTCTGTTTCATCGTTGTGTGTTAACTTATCATCATCTTCTTCACTTGTACACACTGTACGTTCGTCAACCAGTAAAATGTGGTAGCATTTTCTTGTACTCTATGCAAACACCAAATATCTATCCCTAGATATAGTTGACGAAAGAGATAGATAGATAGAGAGAGAGAGAGATAGAGAGAGAGAGAGAGAGAGAGAGAGAGAGAGAGAGAGAGAGAGAGAGAGAGAGAGAGAGAGAGAGAGATGGGGAGAAAGAGAGTGGGAGAGAGTGAATGAGAGGGGAGAGAGAGAGAAGAGACAGAGACAAGCAGAGTCAGAGAGAAAGGCTAATGAAAAACTTGGTAAACATCTTCATCTTTGAAATAGATACGTAGGATTAGGTGTTTCAGAAACTCTAAAAATAGTTGTAAATATTGGAATTAAAAAACACCAGTTTATACTTGAAAAACAAAACACTATTTACAAATATTTACAAATTGGGAGATCATGAATCTCTCATTCAAATAAAGCTTTTCCTCAAATGAAGCAAATATGTAAACTATAACAAATTCTAGTCGATAACAGATGTACAAATATGTTCACATAACAGGCTATAGAACAATATACAAAATAATACAATAAACCAAAGGCAAGAAGAAATATATCTTGCGTAAAAAATAAAGTAGAAACAAAAATGTGTATCACTCGAACCAAATTTATCCTGGCTTTTGAATAAATGAACAGATTATGAAAACCAGATGTCATAAGGTAGAAAAGGACATGTATTACACATAATCGTAAATTATCAGTTATAATGAATTACAAAACATTAAAATCAAACATTTCCTCATAAACAAAAGAACAACGAAGTTCCCTTGTTGATGAATATGCTTTCAGATTGCCAAGACGGTTCATAAATTTACATATCGTGGAAATTGTAACAATGACGTATCTATTCATTCTTAGAACGTTCTGGTAGACTCGAAGGTGAATTTACTGATCGGTGTTGTTTTTTGTCATCGCAGAGCACCTTCTCCCTTTAGACGAAGCGTGTTCATATCATACATGTTTCACTGATGCAAAGAGACTTTCAAGAATCGCGGTGATACAACTTTGTTGTGTGCTTCTTCAACCAAAGCCACCTTACTGGAACGATGAGTCCAACAAGAGCACCAACTGTTGTTTATAGAAATTAGCAAAGTACTTGCTGATGTGTGCTGATGTCAACCAAACAGATAATGAGGCGCGCGCAGAACAGCGCGAATCCAAACAATAAGGTTTTTATTCATTCTTAATATGTTCTGGCCGATTCGAATGGGAATATACGATCCTTATTGCAAGTTTCATATAAAATGGGTATCACTCAAGGACTGATAACTATTTCAACTAAAGAATAAGAACAAGAACATCTAGAAACGTCGATGGAACTAGAAGTTTTATTGTTCCTAACGAAATATAACGGGATGATAAGGAAATAAAGAAAAACTTTCATAAAAAGATAAAACTTAAGGATAATATCTTTTTATTAATACATTTTAAAGTAGAAAAACTGCACCTCCACCCTTTATGTGCACGTTTAATAATATTAAATGCGAACTTACTTAGGAATTTTGTAGTCTTTTGTACTTGATTTGCTCTCTCTTTCTCTCTATATATAAATACACACACACACACACACACACACACACACACACATATATATATATATATATATATATGTACACACATTATTTACATTAAGTGTGTGTTGTGTGTGTACACGCACACATGCATATATACGTTTATGTTTGTGTGACTGAAAGAGAAAGAGAGAGAAGAGTGAATTTTATAAATGTGTGGTTGTTTATTATGCCTGGCAGTATGTATGCATATATACCGCAGATATCAATAAATTTTATCCAGCTTAAAGACAAACTATCAGCGGTGGCTGTACAAATTAGTATCAGAGGTCAAATAGGAAAACATTAAATAGCCTTTCTCATGGCTATAAAAGTAAAAATCTTCCAAGTTCGATTCAGGAATGACGCAGACAAACAGTGCATCAATTATTTACTTAAAAATTCAAACCAACATCATTTATTAAATTGCTTTGCGCAGTGTGTTGTTTGTATAAATAAATAGATACAAAATATACAAGGAAACCCTGTTACTCACTTTCCTATTTTATCGATGTAAGCACATTGCTGGAATCACATCAGCTTTATGATAAAAATCAAAAATCAATCTCCATTGTACTCACAGTTTGGTTACATAATTACGTTATTATTCGCTCATGTAGACAAATGAATTATCTAAAATGGCCGGCGCCTATATTCAGAACTGCTTCATCAACCTTTTCTTCGTTTTGTTGACATAATATTAATATGTTTGCATGTCTTACTAACAGTTCTAAAATAGAGGTTGAAAAGAACAATATAGTGATGGGAAGCATTAATACTTAGTAGATCCTGAGTAAAATATTGACTCCCCCAAAACCAGTAGTGAGATCTGTTGATTGATAAAATTTTAATCAGTACATATACTAATTGCTCACTGACTTACTTTCTTTCTGTGGCTTCTTTTCATCCATCCATCTTTCTCCCTCCCTCTTCTCTTTCCTTCTCTCTCTCTCTCTCTCTCTCTCTCTCTCTCTCTCTCTCGCTCTCTCTCTCTCTCTCTCTCTCTCTCTCTCTCTCTCTCTCTCTCTCTCTCTCTCTCTCTCTTTATCTATCGACATCTACTTGTCTTACATTTCTTTCTTACACTTTCATTTTATCTTACCAAATGAAGTTAAATTCATCACGTATTTTAAAGAGAGATTTACTTTCAGTAAACATGGAGAAATTTCCCTCTGAACTAAGAGAAGCTATTATTTTCGAGGAAGAAAAAACATTTCTCCTAAATGAATCTACTTTCCTGCCATCTTCATTGTGTGAATGCGTAAAGGCTTGATACTACTCAATACATTCCTGACTATACACTTTATCTTACAAAATATTTTTTCGTTTCACATCATTAAATAAAAAGAGCTGGAATTATTTCGATAGTCTTGTAACTGAATGTCTGAAACAAATTATTTCTCAATATCATAAACGGACTCTTTAAAGTTATATCAAATCGTAAATTTTGATATCATTAGTTTGAAACAGAACGTTTGATAAATTGATTACTTAAAGTTAAAACGAATGATCTGCGTACATTTTTTCATAACTATTATGTGAAAGCAGCAAAATCAAGCATTTCTTCATAAACAAAAGTATTACAAAGTCCTGTCTTCCTGAACAAACTTCAGATTTCCAAGACAGTTTATAAATTTGTAGGAGATCATAGAAGTTGTAACAATAACGTATCTATTCATTCTTAATACGTTCTGGTGAATTCGAAGATGAATATGTTGATCGCTGTTGTTTTTCATCATCGGAAAATACCTTCCTCCTTTAGACGATGTGGTTCCATGACATACGTGATTCACTGATGTAAGGGGACTTTCAAATGTCGCGATGATACCATCTCTTTGTGTGCTTCTTCAGTCAAATAGTTATGGGGATACAGAAGGTTGATAATTAATTCTTGATTGGGAGTTAAATTTCTCCTTTTCTGTCGAAGAAAATATCATATCTCTTCAAGAGTTATCGAAGGCAAATTTTCCAGAAAAGGTTTGTTAGTGAATTTGAATGCTAAAAACATTAAGGCAATGCATAATTAAATATAATGATTCGGCAATTTCTTACTGAACAACCTGGTTATTGTGATCAAGTTGTGCTGCTCATAAGCTCAATTCCTATATCAAATCAACATTGTCTGTACCGGTGCAAGGTGTACCACACTTGTCAAAATGATCGCAAAGTGATGTGAGATGAAGTGTTTTGCTCGAAAACACAACTCACTGCCTGGTCTGAAAATCGGACCCACGATCACACGATAGTAAATGCAACATTCTAACTTCTTGGCCACGTGCCTCATAGAATGAAATATACGATATGATGTATCAATATATTTCAAGAAGACTTGAATTCATAAAATAATAACTGGTTGTCTGATACGTAACTGTGATATGAAATTTTTAAGATACAACGTAATGTGGTAATATACTTTTCAAGAATTCGTTAAACAACATCCATATGGAAATTGAAAAAAGGAAATATGTTCTTCGTTGTCGTCATCGTCGTTATCATCATCATCATCATCATCATCATCTTCTTCGTTGTCGTCATCGTCATCATCATCATCACTGTTTCCATAGCCATCAACGCCATCATCATCATCAGGAGGCTGATTCGATAAACAGTTAAAGTAGTTTATGTTCTCACTGAGTTTGTGGTAAGGATAGGTGTCATCCTGCAAATCTAGAGTAACGTCGAGGAAATTTGCGTTTTAAGATTGAAGCTAAAAAGAGACGCTAGGGCTCACGTTCTTAAAGAAGTATATAATTTTTTTACGAACATGTTCGACATCCCGGTTACTATAGTTCAGGACTGAAAGGAAACCCCCAATGACCTAGACATCTCAATGTGGGCGAGTGACGCATCCCAAGTAACCGACCTCGTAGGGTGGTACCTTTTCCACTGTCTCAGGGACTAGTTCCCAAATATTTCTGGTGGTCTGTATAGCGATGGTTCTTTGTTTGCATTCTCGAACAACAGTAACCTGGAGGTCAAAAAGTTATGTATGTATAGATATATATATATATATATATATATATATATATATATAGGTATAATAAAAAGAGTGTTAAAAAAGAGAAATTCATTTCGTATGTATTCTGTACGTGTGCTCACACCTAGTGTAAAATATATATTATACACTTTTTATCATTAATAAGTGTTAAATATTTCAATCACAGCAACATGCTTTTCTCATGACGATGATAAATGTGTGAGCAAAGAAAAGTTGTTACAAGCTAAGTTAATTTAAACAAGAAATCTGTAAACAGTATATTTTTGAAACTATTTACATAGGAGATAAGTTGTATATATTCCTAATACCATTAAGGTAATTTATGTTCAAGAAAATTTACTATTTCTGTAAAGATACTATCTTCAATGTCTGTTTAATCAATAATTAAAACTTATATTAACAATTAGGATAAAATGAACGGAGAGTATTCGTGCATGTATGGGAATAACTGTGAGGCTCAAATTAAACTCCTGGAGTGTAGTCTATGTTAAGAAAAGGCGAATATAAATGTGCTGTGGAATATATCTCGAGTGATGAAAGGTTTAATGTAATTGAAGTAATTGAGAAGAAGAGGTGGTTGTTTTGAGAGTATTCAGTTGAGATGTTTATATAGTCAATAAAATACATTAGTGTCAGTTTGATGAAAGAAACTTATAAAGAACACTGCAAGACAGAAGATTAAAATGTGTAGATTATTGTTATTACTTAAATGTTGTCTATCACACATCCAGATATACTTCGGACAGCGCCCAGAACATGCTTCCGTCCTACACTCGAGAGTAGTGTTTCAGTTTTTATACAGTTAACTGATGTTCGTGACAGAAAACCATTTCTAGATTTTCATCAATCAGTGTTATTGAATGTGATAGCTTTGTGTATTTAAAATGAGTATTAATGATGCAGTGTTGTGGTCAGTTCCCTTGAGATGTGTAGTGTTTGTATTTAGATATTGATGAATGGAACTAGATTGTCAAGTCTTCTTGTGAGATGTTTACGAAGTCTCAACTTAGTGAAAAGCATTGAAGTTGTGGGAACAAGGTCAGTTTGGAGAAGGTGATTCTGTGTTGCGGGGATCGCTGCTCATGTTCATTCCTTACGAAATTGTTTTTTGTTACAAGTGACAATAAGTAATGTGGAATTATTGGAAGGGAAAAAGAATGAATGAGAAATCACTAAGTCCTCGGCCACTCCACGATGTTTGCATGATAGTTGTAATTCAATATGTTATGATGAGGTAACGCAAAACTCATCTTTGGTTGCAGGTTATTACTTAAAGTTGGAGAAAACACAGTTCAGTGAATCTCTTGGAACTATTTCTAAAAACCAGAAATGTATTGCTGATATAACTGAAAACAATAGAGAGAGAGAGAGAGAGAGAGAGAGAGAGAGAGAGAGAGAGAGAGAGAGAGAGAGAGAGAGAGAGAGAGAGAGAGAAAATTGAATTAACTTTATCTTTTATTCACCTTAAATGTTACAGATAATGAAAGTTTCAACTGGAAGAAATTTAACAATTCCCGTTGAAATTAATACGCTGACACTCAGAAACTTCAATCAAATTTTCATTGCACCACGGGATTTATTGAGATGACTAATAGACATTAAATATTGCATTATAACTAAATGTTATTGTTTTCCCCATGACATTTGAAGTTCTCCAGAGTAAGTTAAAAACCTCCCTTATTTTACAGTCAACGCACGGCATGCAACAGACCAAACAATGATGATGTTTCATCCCCCCACCACCACAACCACCACAATAAAAAGATCAAATAATAATAAAATGCAAGATTAACCACATAAAGACACTATTGCCATTGAAGACATCGTACTTTATTGGTACCATATCAATAGCCGTGTAAAATATGAGACGTTTTTCTGTTGCACTCTTTAATAGAAAGAAAATTGTAACTTTGAGCAGCTCATAAGATAATGCTTAAACATGTAAAGTATACATCAATGAGTAACACAGTGATCGTTTATTGTTCATTACAAAAGTGAAATATTTTTGGTTTTCTATATATTGGATTCACAAAAATGCAATATACCATCGTCAAGCAAGAGTATTTATGCTAGCAACATATTTTGAAGTCCACTATCAGTATATCTTAATAGGCATGTTTTCAATTTGAATGTGTTGAGCCTCAGTAGTTAGGTAGCATTGACAGAGCTGCAAAGTATGCTATGAGGTATTTTGTATTACCAGTTATGTTCTTAAAATATCAACGGAGACTTTCTTTTTTCTGGACATAATGAAACAAAAGGGCAGTTAAGTATTGATATTGATTTAATCAACTAAATAAGCCTCGAAAATATGTGGTCTTGTGTGAATGCTAAAAGAACATCTTTTAAGGCGATTGATTGGTGTAACTGAGAGTGTGGCTATATTTATGCCTTGAGTTCAAATGCTATATATGTCGACTTCATTTTTCTTGCCATCTAGTTACTAAAATAGGTACGCGTCAAGTACTGGATTCAATGTAATCCATTATGCCTAATCTCTAAATTAGTCACGCTGTGCACATAAATGTCCTACAGTGAGGGAAACGGCAGTGTGCCCTACTAAATGCCTAGCCTTATTTACTTGTAGATGCAAAACTTCCAAATTCTGTCTGCTTACTACTCTACTGACGTTCATAAAATTATTATCAGATATTTACTTTAATCAATTGAATTGTATATATAGCATAGGCCAAAATCACAGACAAAAATGCAGTTGGTGTAACAGTTAGAACCACTTTATTAAGCCCATAGATCGTATTGTGCAGTCAGACTTCGTGGCCTTTTGTCCAACCTCTACATATCTCTTTCTAGAAGAAATGTAAACCTGTTGTTGTTGTTGGCACTCCGTCGCTTACCTCGTCGAGGGTTCCAGTTGATCCGATCAATGGAACAGCCTGCTTTTGAAATTAACGTGCAAGTGGCTGAGCACTTCACAGACACGTGACACAGTGTGACAAGGCTGGCCTTTTGAAATACAGGGACAACAGAAACAGGAAGAAAGAGTGAGAGAAAGTTGTGGTGAAAGAGTACAGCAGGGTTCACCACCATCCCCTACCGGAGCCTCGTGGAGCCTTAGGTGTTTTCGCTCAATAAACACTCACAAAGCCCGGTCTGGGAATCGAAACCGCGAGTCCGCTGCCCTAATCACTGGGCCATTGCGTCTCCACTAGAAATTAATATACACTGATATAATAGCAAGACAGTTTTATTCCAATACATTCTGAGTTCGCATGCCGTTGACGTCAGATTTAACTTTTCATTTCTCTAATTAAAAAAAAAAAAGAAGAATTAGTAATTACAGGCTCTATTGATTATTCTCATTCACTATAAAACTTGAACATGAACATTTTCGAAAAATTTTAATTCTGCACCTTGTCAAAGCTATTTATATTGACCTGGTAAAATCGTCCATCTCTACATAAAGAAAAACATCATTTTATTAAAAATTAGGAATATTTTTTCAGTAAGGTTTCTTACGAAAAAGTTAATTTGTAAATGAGCATAGATTGTAATTTTTACTTGCTTTTGGAAAGGATGAAAGTCAAATTTATCGTTTCTAAATAAATTAAGCTTCATAGAAAGCATTTAATGAAGTTTTCACTTTAGAAGCTCTCTATAGCAAAACTGGTCTTTTACAGGATATACTCTTCAGTGAATTAAAAACAAAAAATTCGGTGCCGATTATCAGTTAATATTTCGGGTTTTCTTAAACAGTTGTGCTTTTATCTTAGACACATACAAAATCACGCAAACTCACACACTCACATACATACACACACACACACACACACATATTTATGTATATATAATGATCATTGGATAAGTATATTTATATATATATATATATATATATATATATGATCAAAACTACAAACAACTTTTGAATCGATATAAAATTAAATTAATATTTTTAATTCTAGTTTTTACATATTTCAATTAAAATATTTTTATTTATATTTTGAATCCTACCTTACAGCTCTTATTCAATATCGTCTTTTTCTTATGCATTGATATGCATGAGTTCAATCTTTAAGGTTAAATTCATTTCTTTTTTTTTTTCTTTCAATAAGTATATAACAAAGAATCTGCTGGCACGGAGATTATGATCGCACAAAACATACCAAGAAAAAGTTTATCCTCAACTACCACATATTAAGTGGAAAATTTTTCATTATATTACACATAATAGAATGACATTTCTTCTTCTTCTTCTTCTTCTTCTTCTTCTTCTTCTTCTTCTTCTTCTTCTTCTTCACATCATTACATTATTATTATTATTTCTCTTTATCACAGGTTTTGCTGGAGATCCCGGAGCCTTACATGAGTAGCGGGCATACTACTTGCAGCCAACGGTACCATCCTCTCCGTTCTTTTCAGCTATCTAATACTTTCCTGATTATTCTAGCTGTGCCAAGAAGGCACACCTTTTGTAACAGTTCTACTGGGCACTCTATTCCGATTTCCTTTGATGACTTTTGATACTGTTCCCAAAGACGCAACAATAATTGGCATTATCTTCACCTTCTTCATTTTCCATAGCCAGGCTATTACGTACTTAAGAGGGCTGTATCTATCTATCTTTTAGTTTTCTTTCTTGACTATTTGTGGGTCAAAGGGGCATGCAACAAGGGGCATGCATATGTGGTGCATCTTGTCCACCATCGCTAGGTCCGGTCTGTTATGCTCTAGCTCCTCATCTGTTTGGATTGGGAAATCCCAGAGGATTCCGCTAGTCTCCGACTCCACCACTCTCTGCAATTTGTGCTAATACCACGCCTTGCCTCTCTCTAGCCCCCACTTTTCGCACAATTTCCAATGTAGCTACCTGATCGTGACGCCACAGCTTGTGGTGGTTTTGGGCAAGTCTAGGGAATTCGTTCGTGATATGGGCAATGGTTTCATCCACTCTATTACAGATGCGGCACAGCGGAGACACTTACTCATTCCTAAGGTTGATCCTCCAGTTCGAGACCAAAGCTTGGTCTTGCGCTGCCAGTATAGTGCTATCGGTCTCTTTTTGTAATGTTCCTTTCATCAGCCAATCCCTCTTATATTTTCCAGCAACTTATGTTGTGCATGCATGGAATGGATTGTGTAGTCCCTTCATCCATAACTCTTCTTCGTGTCCCTTTTGCATTTCTTCCTTTGTTTTTCCATTTATGTCTGCTTTCAGTACTCCCTTGCAAGTAACAGTTAGGAGCGAGGGCTTACTTAGCTTACTTTGGGCTACGTATCTCATTAAACACTCAAGTTCGATACATACACAGCCTTCTACACTTATTAGTTCTCTTCCTCCTTTTGATCTCTGCATGTATAGGCGATCAGTGTCCGCACGTGGATGATAGGCACCATGCATCGCTAGAAGCTTTCTTGACTTCTTGTCCACCTCCTTTACTTCCTCTTGTGTCCACTTCAGGATTCCAGCGCCATACCGAACTCCCGCGACTGCGCGCGTGTTTATTGCCGAAAATATATTTCTTGCATTTAGCTTTGAAGCCAATAGTTTTCTCACTCACCGCAGGTACGCTCTTTTTATCTTTTCTTTTATGTCCATGTGTTTGATTCCATCTGCCTCAAGTATTCCCAGGTATTTATAGCAGGATTCAGGTTGAATTATCTGCATCATTTCACCATATGCCTTTTTCTGAAAAGCTTTCCTCGTCTCATCACCATCGTAGCACATTTTGAGAGTCCAAACATCATCATCATCATCATCATTATCATTATTATTATTATTATTGTAGTAGTTGTTGTTGTTGATGTAGCTGTTGTTGTTATTGGTGTTGTTGTTATTATTATTATTATTATTATTATTATTATTATTATTATTATTATGAAGGCGGCCAGCTGGAAGAATCGTTAGCACGCCGCGCGAAATACTTAGCGGCATTTCGTCTGCCGCTATATTCTGAGTTCAAATTCTGCCGAGGTCAACTTTGTCTTTCATCCTTTCGGGGTCGATAAATTAAATACCAGTTGAGTACTGAGGTCGATGTCATTGGCTACCACCCCACACAACAAAATCTAGGATGCCTTGGGTCTGTAATAGAAAGGAATATTATTATTATTTTACTTAGAGGGAGGGGGACAGAATCTATGCCCTTTTTAAACCCTCTGAGATTGAGACATATAGAGATAAAGTTATGCACAGACCGGAGACGTGGCCTCATTGCTAGTAACTGATTGCATTCCTGTAAAGGCAACAAAGAGGCCCTGGTCGTGGCGTTAATCCAACAACGAATTTAGTCTCTTTCACAAACACGGTAAATGTCCCTTCGACAGATTTCTATTGCGTTTCCGTTCACCAAATTTCATGCACAAATCTTTCTCCTACTCAAGACTAGAGAGAAAAAGAGGCCCTTGCCCACAGTATACAGCCACACCTGTGCACTTAGTTTGTTCGATGTTCGATTGTAAAAAAGGAATATAACTCAACAATGACATAATTACTGTAAAGAATATATTATTCAAAATATACATAATGTAACGAAAAGCAATAACATGTTTTATGGTCCTCGATTCCACTTTTGCTAAGTGGGGTATTGTATAACATGTTACTAATATTATCAATGAATTCTACTTTATAGTATATAAGTATTTTATGGTGGATGTTGCATAAGACATTGGTGACTAATATACAAGATTGAATACATAAACATGTTGCTTGCATCGATCAGGAAGATGATGCTCATAGTAATAACGATGAAATTAATGATGCAGATGATAACGACACGATGACGATGATGATCAACTCTCTCTCTATAGCAACGACGGCGACTGCGACGTCAATGACAATGATTATCAATAGTCTCTGTATTATTGCTGCTGCTGCTGCTGTTGCTGTTGTTGTTGTTGTGATGCAAGTAGTGACTGTGACGATATTAAAGATAACTTTACGGGAAATCGATATTTGAACATTAGAAAATCAACAAGGTAGACAGTGATAACGATATCGATAAAAGTCATTTCAAATCATTCTGTATTTACTTCTCCAAAAAGTAAGATGCTATCTCTATTATTTCATCAATAAAGGTGAATTATCAATTCTTTAAAGTGCTTACAGGTATTACACTGATACTTTCCACCTACTAAGGTAGCCTGTACGTCCGAAAAATCAGAAATTACATAACAACTTCTCTGGATGAAATTCATGATTCTAAAGGAAATTTGAGGGACTTACGGTGGAGAAACGCTTTTCTTTAATTGTGTTTTTGTTTATTTCTTTTATCAGTTTGCAAATTTCTTTGTCATTATTCTCAGTGTTTGACAGACCTTTTCTGCTTAATATTGATTTTAAGGACGTTAATGTTGAATTAGATATAAAATAATTAATCTCATGCAATAAATAATATTGTATACAAGTCTAGTTTCTTCAATCAAATACAGTGGAGGAAATCGGGATGGTGAGCTGGTGAAGGGAGAGAACTGATAGAAGACGCTATTATTTCATTCCGTTTGATGTCTCTCAAACCACATCATCCCTTCACAAGGAAAAGGATACATTGATCAGTGTAATTAACCTGGGATGCACTGTGTGTAGAAGAAAAAGGGATGGTAATGCATTAGATTGCGTTTCATAGGACCTAATGGTCTAACAGATCTGTTTAATTAACGTTGACCTGGGGCTAAAAAAAAAAACAACAGCAACATTAATGATCAAGAATATGATATACGAAGATAACATCGTAAAATAGACATGTCGTGATATAAAATAAATAAGAGATGTAATAGGATATTGTGAAAGAGAATGTGACATCGGTAAAATTACGTCTCTACATGAAATAGTAATTGGTGATAAAGGCAGAAAGATGTCTGTATGGTTAAGAAGTTCGTTTTGCACTGTTTAGTTTCAAATTCAGTCTTCGTGAGTGGCACTTTAAGCAAGTGACTTCTTTGATAGTTACCGGCCGACTAATACCTTGTAAATAAATTTCGTAGACGGAAACTGTATGGAAGTCCATAACATATGTATGTGTGTGTGTGTGTTTGCCGTGTGTGTATGTGCATATGTATGTGTGTGAGTGCGCGCACTCACACACACACACGCACACACACACATACACACGCACACATATTTGAAAGTCTTTGAGAATTACTTAATACAATTTTTGAAGTGTAGAGGTGATTTTTTTTTAATTAATTTTTTAAAAAAGACTGTTATGAAATCTTTTTTTTTTGGTCGGGGGGGGGGGAGAAGTTTTTTATAGTGTGCGAGCACGTTCGTTTAACCTTTTCAAACACGCGTGCTTTTGTGTGTGTATATATATATGTGTGTGTGTGTGTGTGTGTGTGTGTGTGTGTGTGTGTGTGTGTGTGTGTCTTAGTGGTTAAGGTGTTACACTTATCGCTAGAATGTGGCTTCGATTCCTGGGTCCAGAGATGCTTTGTATTCGTGAGCAAAACACTTCATTTCCCGTTGCTCTAGTTCACTCAACTGGCAGAAGTAAGTCTTAATCTCGCAGTCCAGTGACTGAAACAAGTAAAGAAAGGATTATATTATGCCAGAGTTATATATAATAGTAATACAAGAAATGTTATAACTTTCTTGAATTATGACATTCTTGAAATACGACACTCTTGAGATTGCAGAATGTCACAAAAGCTACGAATCGGCCAAGTCGTTATGTCGGTATTTGTTTCAGCATTGTAAGTTCAAATTCCGATGAGGTTAGATTTGTCTTTTTTTTTTTCCCCCCCTTCAGAATTCAATAAAGTACTCGTCAGTTACTTGGGTCAGTTCTTGTTTCTTCTCTCTCTTTCTCGTTCATTATCCATGTGCTATGTGGAATGTGGCAAGAAGGCAAATGCACTGTCTGCATTGCTAGAAAAAAATAGCAAACTCCCTACGAAAGAGATACGTATGCTCCAAGAATTGTCGGTTGTTATTGTTGATAATTATGACGTCGACTGATGATGATGATGTTGTTATTGTTGTTGTTGACGATGATGATGATGACGATGATGATGATGATGATAATGATGATGATGATGATGACGACGACTACGATGATGGCGTTGGAGATGGTGGTGGTGGTGGTGGTGGTGGTGGTGGTGGCAGCGGCGGCATTGGTCGTGGTAGTGAAGACGATTTCGGTGCTATCAGTTTTATGAAGACGTGGGTAATGGTCATGACAAATGAAATACAGAGTTATGTGTAACACACCGATCAGAACTGATGATATATTATTATTATAATGCGTTATTTATGTAAATAACAATAGCCACAGCAAGTATTTTTTTTTCTTTTATTTTTTGTGCAACGATAACATTAATGCTGTCAATATTTCAAGAAGATAATTCAAGCAATAACGTATCTATTCATTCTCATTACGCTCTTGCAGATCCGAGCGTGTATATCTGAGCGCTGCATTCTTTCGTCATCGGAGAACACGTCTTGCCTTGAGACAATATGCGCTTTTTGACACACACGAGTCACCGGTGTAAAGGGACTTTGATACACCCACCACGGTGTTTCGACCTCATCGTGTGTCCCCCTTGGCTAAAGTTACTCCGCCCGACCGATGACACTAAAAGAGCACGGGTCTCTTTTTATAGCGATCGGCATATACAAATCATTTACTGATGTGTGCTGCTGTCTATCAGACTAGTAGTAATTCATTAATGTTATTTATTATATTACAAAAGTCTAAGGACAGCAACATTTTAAGAAATGTAATTAGAAATAGTTACCATAGCAACAAGTTTATATCATACTGGTTGTGATAATGGACATTAGCATTAGTCAGAAAATTAAAAACAATTTAAATTCAGCAATGTACACTCACCATTTACATTATTAACACCTTAAAAAGCCATAGCTTCGTTCTCATGATTAAAATCATTAGAACTGTGCCACAAAATGTTGTTGGCTGTTATTTGCTGTGTCTTTTTGCTAATTTTTACAGAATCTTAATGAAAGTAACTTGTTAAGAAGAGAAATTGTTATATTGATTATTTACTGGTAACATCTATGGGCCCTTAACCTGAAAACAATCCGATAGGGCGTCTTGTATTACAACGGTAGCAAATTACTCTAGTCTGGTTGTTTGAAAGTTAGAAACATGACAATATATTGATTTCCGTAACGCTACGCGAGACAGAGAGGAAGAGAGAGGCAGGAGCAAGAGAGAGAGAGGCAGGAGCAAGAGAGAGAGAGAGAAGTGGAGAGGGAGAGAGGGAGAGAGAAGTGGAGAGGGAGAGAGAGAGAGAAGTGGAGAGGGAGAGAGAGAGAGAGAGGGAGGGAAGGATACCTATATACACACACATATATATATGCACACACATATATATATATATATATATATATATATATATATATATATACATATATACATATGTATATATATGAAGAAAAAAGAAAAGATATTAGAAGAACGAGCTTTATTATCAGTATGATTGTAAGACTGGACATACGCACGCATGCATATATATATATATATACACATATACACATATATATATGTATGTATGTATGTATATATATATATACATATATATATATATATATATATATATATATATATATATATATATATATATATACATATATGTATGTTTATATATATGTATGTTTATATATATGTATGTGTATATATATATATATATATATATATATATATATATATATATATATATATATATATATATATATATGTAGCCTCTGTATGTGTGAAAACAAGGATAGAAAGTAATGGTACAAAAGGATAGAAATAATGATGTTTATATGATTAAGCAGCATAAATACATGCATAGATATACACACTTATGCATACATACATACATGTTACATAGACGTGTATTTATATGCATGTATGTGAGAGATGGTGGGGGAAAATGATTATAAGAGTAAGACAAGGAGTAAGGTGAAAGGTATGGAAAAACGGATCGAAGAGGGATGATATTGTCTATAAGCTCAGCACAGTTTTAGACTTGTGGAAACTTGCCAATGAATTACTCATTCGAGAAAAATAGGAAAAGATGTCTAGAGTTGATATTAGAGGAGAATATGTTGTGCAGCTGTAAGTCATCCATGCGCCAGACTTCTATTAATACCATGTCTAGGCAACATCAATCTCTAACATCATATTCATATATACGTACATATATATATATATATACATATATATATATATATATATATATATATATATATATATATATATATACATATATGTGCGTGTGCGTGTGTGTGTGTGTGTATATGTATATGTATATATATATATACATATATATGTATAAATATATGTATAAATATATATGTACATATATATATATATACGTATATATATAAATATATATGTATACGTATATATACGTATATGTATAAATATATATGCATATATATATATATATATATATATATATATATATATATATATATATATATATATACATATATATATATATATATATACATATATATATGTATATGCATATATATGCATATATATATATATGTGTGTGTGTGTGTATGTATAATTTATATGTATATACATATGTATTTCTGTATACATTTATATGTACATATACATATACATATCTATATGTACGTATATGCATATATATATATATATATATATATATATATATATATATATATATATATATATATATATATATATATATATATATATATACATATATATATATATATATATATATATATATATATATATATATATATATATATATATATACATATATTATATATATATATATATATATATATATGTATATATATATATATATATATATATATATATATATATATATATTATATTATATATAAATTATTATTATTATTATTATTATTATTTTCAGTATTATTAGGTATGTTATCTGTGCAATTTGTATACTGATTACTTTAGGGAGTAGGTAATACGACAAGATAGTGGGCGTCACAGTTTATACATTAAATAATAGAAAAGCTAATTTAATTTAGTATTTGTATAATTATACGGCTGAAAGTATAAGTGCTAAAAAATTATTTCTAGTTACAAACACAGAGACGCATAACGCATTTATCTCTTCATCTTTCTACTTGCTCCTTAATTTCAATATATGTTTTCATGATACCACTGCTATTTTGGCTTATATTGTCGCCCATATAAAGTGAGCACGGTCGTCTACTGATTTTGCTCCCGATGTATTCGTACTGCCAGTCTAATAATTTCAATGCTTCATTGTCAGTTTAATATTGCATTCTATTTACTTTTGGTTGGTTGGTTGGTTGGAATCATATTCAGAAACTTAAAGATCTAGGTGATTGTCTTCATCAACAACATTTAATCCATATAAGTCTTTCTAGAAAAGCATGTGAAAACTAAAACATGATGTTTTATAGACTTAACACTTTTCCAAGTTATTACGGGAAAGAACGAAATTATAACTGATGGTTGTGAACCGACTTTCCCTTTCTGTTCCGCTCAAAGAGGCAAGGATCCGAAACGTTGCAACTTTCAGTCCACACATCAGTTGAACTAATCGAGCGTTTCGTTGTCTCCTCTTGCATCTAAGCACTTGGTTGATTTGTTTTGTTTTCATTCTTAACCACGTTATCATAGTCATGTTCTATTTGTGCCTCTATTATCTGTTTTATTTAATGCGTTGATTTGTTAACTTTTCCTGTGACAGCTGAGTAAATCATTCTGTTTATTCTCTCATGAATAAATTCCTATTTAAATTAGATATTTTACATGAATGTAATATAATATGAAGGTGACTGAGAGTAGATTAATGAATGAAGTAGAAAGACAGTAGAAGAATAACGAAATGTTTCATTTTGTGTACACTTTAACCTATTTCACATCGTCCCTACTCATCAACCACTCGGTATCTATCTAACTCAATATTGTATACTTTAAATAACATACAATATTATCCTGGATTAATAAAACGATACCTAGTTTAAAACCACCACATATCCCTTGGATAAGTTAAACGCGAAGCATTCTGTTGAAATGAGTCAAACTTGGGCCCTGATCTGAGAATAACTTGGTCCCTTCTCTTCCTAGCACCAGTCTCGGAGACCTTAAAATATTAATGGATGTTGTCTTTCTCTTCTCACTAAGTTACTAAATAGTTTACCTCTGAAACGTTTGTTATTTCCCTGTTTCTTATCGTACAACATCATCTTACATTTCCTTTTAATCAATTAATGTTATTACCTGGCCACTGACAAGAACAAACGCCTTATGCTTCTGATCCTTTATTGTCTATTTTCAATATGATAGAATTTTATTTGTATTCATATGTCTGCTTTCTATGATGATATCTAACAGTACCAACATAGTAATGTATACTCGTATGTATAGTCTCAATAATGATATTTAACAGAGCCATATCATAGTTATGTGTACTATTACGTTTTCTCCCAATAATCATATATGATAGTACATCATATGGCCATGTGTACTTCTGTGTGTACTCTCAGTAATGGTATGTAACAGTACCATCATATGGTCGTACGTGTACTCCCAATAATGATATCTAATAGCACCATCATATGGTCATATGTACTCGTATGTTTATTTTCAGTAATGATATCTAACAGTACCGTTACTTGGTCATAACTACTCGTATGTTTACTCTCAACAATGATATCTATAATATTCTTTTATACTCTAGGCACAAGGCCCGAAATTTTGGGTGAAGGGGGCAGTCGATTAGATCAAACCTAGTACGCAACTGAAAGGCAAACTCGACCTCGGCGGAATTTGAACTCAGAATATAAAAACAGACGAAACACCATTAAGCATTTCGCCCGGCGTGCTTACGTTTCTGCCAGGTCGCCTCCTTGCTAATATCTATAATATTGCTATCACAAAGGCCTACGTACTCTTTTGTACATATTATCAATAACGATATCCGGCATCACGATTCATTTATCTTAACTGATAGGTAGAATCAGTGAACTGAAATAAATTCTAATTGATTACTTAGAATAGTGGTTCTTAACCTGGGAGTGTCAGCAATTTCCAAGTGGAGGGGGATGAGCCCTTGAGAAAAAGCAGGAATTTCTCTAATTATATTTGTTATTCTCTTAACGAGGGAATGGTCAAATAATGAGAAGTTTATGAAACAATGCAACAGCATCTCGCGTTATACCTTTCGTTTTCTCATTCTACTATCTTAGTGCCACTTACCATTTTCTGTACTTATTGACCTCCCCCACCCGCTTCATATCCCTCAAAGTCCTCACTAATTCTGAATTGTAGCGTTAACATTTGCCTTTATTTTGTAATTTTTTTTGTTACAAGACTCATGTTGAGAACCACAGGTATAATGCTTTAATTTTATTTTTTCAGAACCTTTTACTCCAAGCGTTCTAACTTGGACCTTGACACTACTTTACACGTGTCTTATCGTTTGTTCACATATTTGTGTTGTCCACTGCACATCAAATAATTCGCGATGAGTGCAAAGAAACGGAAGTATCTTGACAAATATATTCGATTTGGATTCGTGTCCCTCCAAAAGGTGACACAAAAATGCCCCAGTATATGATATGTTACAAAACTTTGATCAATAATGGAATGCGACTCTCACGCTTGGAATGCCATTTGAGGACAACACACACTGCTCTTGCAGACAAGCCCAAGGTATTCTTTGAAACAAAAAGACATTTCTTGAAAAAAGCTAAGTTGGATGGTAGTGGGGTACTTCGGCAACAAATTTCAATGGTTGTTGAGGCTTCCTATGAGATCGCCATGTTGATCGCAAAGAGCAAGAAGAGTCATAACATCGGAGAGACTCCCATAAAGCCATGTCTACTCTTTCTCTCACACACACGTGTGCGCGCACGCACGCACACAGACAGACACGCATACATTGTGAGTAAGTGGTAATATGTTTGCTTCCCAACTTCTCAACCATGTGCTTTCAGATACAATCCCACTACGTTGTCTTCTACAAAAGCCCGTTATGTGTATAGTATGGGGGTTATATATATATATATATATATATATATATATATATATATATATAAAGTATGGGGATTTAGTCCACAGGTGAGCTAAACGATTAGGTACGCTAGGATTTACGCAGGATTGCACCTAAGCCCATGGATTTATATATGCAACATCGGAAAATTGAACAGTGAACTTTTACGCTTGTTTTTTTTTCTCTCTCTCTTCATCTCCTTATTCCTTTCCTCCTGTCCTCTATATCTTCATTTCATTAGTCTATACACTTCTCATTTTCCCTATTTGTTTCTGATGACGAAATATCCCATACTCTGGGATATCCAAGAAACAGCTGTAAGACTGAATGTCTTCCAATGATAATAATGTATATGGCCTGAGATGTTTGCCTTGCCGTAGCGTTTGTTGTCCTCTTTAACAATTGTGTGTGTGTGTGTGTGTGTGTAAGCACTAAAAAGAATAGTTCTCTGTCACCTATGGTCTTTTTCTCTCTCTCCCTCTCCTTAGTCATATTTCATTAAGTCTGTAGTAAAAATATTTCGTAAAAATATACATTTATATGTATATGTATATATATATATATATATGTGTGTGTGTGTGTGTGTGTGTGTGTGTGTGTGTGTGTGTGTGTGTGTGTGTGTGTATACACATATATATAATGTACATGTGACCAGGCGTGCAGCTTGGATGTGTTTGTGCTTGAATGTCTGTGCTTACAATGTGGTTGTGTGAGACAGAAGAGATAAATAGAGGGAGAGAGAGAGAGAAAGGGAGTGAATAAGTGTGTGTTTCATTCTGTGTTTATTTACTGGTATAGATGAAAGTATAAGCAAAGTCATATTATTGTAGGAATTAAATGGCGACGAAAGTTATACATACGAAAACATCTTAAATTCTGTTTCCTAGACTAAAACGACACAAGTGTTTCTATTTTCATCATAGTTACATTAGTGAGCACTTCAAACAATATATGAGTTTTCGATAAAATGTCTATAAGTTTGAGGTAAGTACCGTCAGATGATCAGAAATGATGATGTCACTTGACATTCATGGGTAATATCGCACTCTGTTTCTTACTCTCAGACGATAAGCACGAACACGAGTCCTTAGATTCTTCAAACATTAGAGCAACGAAACTTCCTGCAGTTACTTCGAACTCTCTTAAATACATTTATCTACTTCAATAATTTGAATGCTGGGGCACTGCTTGAAGGTCTTAGTCGAACGAATCGACCACAGTACTTATTTAAGTCTGGTATTTTTATATCGGATTCTTTTCGCCGAACCTCTCAGCTATGGGGAAGTAAACAGACCAACATCGGTTTTTAAGTGATGACTGAAGGCAAACACAAACATAAAGACACATACACATGCATACCTATGTATACATATATACATATGTATATATATATACATATAGGATGTGCTGAGTAAATTGTCGCCATTCTATATTTTTAACTTCGCGCGTGCACTTTATTTTTGATTTTGTTGTTTTGTCGACTACACAGAATTGTAGGATCAGTTGAGCACCGTCTGTAGGAAAAACATCACGCATTTCACTCTGCAAAAAATTTGGAAACGGCATGCTGTACTGCTTGGCATTCGCGTCGGAGACCCCTAATATATGGCCACCTAACTCACTAGACTGCAACCCATTTGATTATTATGTGTGAGGCGCAGTTGAGCGGGAGATCAACAATACTCTTTGTATCACCAGAGATGAACTTAAACAAGAAGACCGTCCAGAAGAGTCGCAGGATATTCCGAAGTCATCTGGAGGCGGTGGTTGAAGCCAATGGCAATTTTATTGAATAACTTTATTCTTTAGTATTTCAGGATATTTTTATGTAATTCCGGTAAACATATCTGTTAAAACGAGATGTCAGTGTTATTTTCCTTTTTGTATAATTTAGACACCGCTAGTGTACAAACTCAAATGATATTGACCAGCACCTTTAGATCGCCTTCATCTAGAACGGAAACAAGGAGGGCAGATGCTTTACATCGAAGTGAATCCACCACCAAGTTTGCATACACGAGGCAAATAACATCATGAGACTTGGAAAGCATCTTCTCGAAGAACTTTCCTTGTCTGATGATCACGAATGCATACCCAAAGTTGGCTGACTCTACAGCAACATGCACTCAGGAGAAGGAATGATCAACAATGACGGCAACATTGATAATAAAAGCAGTCACTTGCCGATCAGTAACAGGATCACTGACTATTAATTTGAAAGATATGTATTTCTAATCCACGAACAGGAAATAGCTATCAAATTGCAGCTGCACAAAAAGAGACATAGACTGAGGATAAACACCGAAATGTGATAAACGATTCAGACATTGATGTTGTATTGTTGGCACTCCGTCGCTTACGACGTCGAGGGTTCCAGTTGATCCGATCAACGGAACAGCCTGCTCGCGAAATTAACGTGCAAGTGGCTGAGCACTCCACAGACACGTGTAGCCTTAACGTAGTTCTCAGGGATATTCAGCGTGACACAGTGTGACAAGGCTGACCCTTTGAATTACAGGCACAACAGAAACAGGAAGTAAGTGTGAGAAAAAATTATGATGAAAGAGTACAGCAGGGTTCGCCACCATCCCCTGCCGGAACCTCGTGGAGCTTTAGGTGTTTTTGCTCAATAAACACTCACAACGCCCGGTCTGGGAATCGAAACCGCGATCCTATGACCGCGAGTCCGGTGCCCTAACCACTGGACCATTGCGCCTCCACCAGACATTGATAACATTGAAAGCAATTGTCCGAAAATGTCATCATGCTACGTTATGAGACACTGTGTTATGGCCTATATACAGTACGATGAGTTCTGTCAGAAGATCCAAAGATATAGTAACCCACAATGCGGTAGAGATTATAAGCATTCATACAATGCAAGAGTACTGGTGTAACATCCCAGTGAAAATTTCAATAAAATGTAAGCGTGATATACCAGAGAGAGAAGAGAAACTATGTAGAGTAGTGAAAGTTTACCCAGCAAATATCAACATAAAGCTTGAGATCGGCGACAAAGAAAACACACTGAACTACTGAGACATTTACAGATACTCCACCCGGATTACAAGTTTATACACATATTTTTTGAGAAACTACGGTAGAAAACCAACTGCTTCAGCACCGATCTTAAAAATTAGGGCTCCCAAAACTAGAGGAGAGAAAGCTAATCAGAAGACTACCGGTACAAGGCATCAATGGAACTGTCTACATAAGTAAAACTTTCCAAAGATTTAGCATTTAAGTACGTATGCACGCATCTGGACTTGCAACTCTATATATAAGTGCACATACATAAAACAAAACATACAGATCTGCACATGCACTGACATTAAGTATTTGCATATATACACGCATAAATGCACAATTATCCTATTCATGTTGTTGAAATTCCAATGAAGAATCCTCGGATCTAGGGTACAAACCAGATCATTTTTCATTGACAAGAAATCTAGATATAACATACATAATATTCAAACATACGTACATCCAAAAATTAATCCTTTCATTCATCCAACCATCCATCCATCCACCCATCCATCCATCCATCCATCCATCCATCCATCCATCCGTACACACATACATACATACATGCATGCATATATATACATGCATGCATGCATACATACATTTTTCTGCAAACTAGTCGGCGGACGGAGACTACTCTCACATACTGTCACAAGCTGAGCAAACCAATATCAGTACCAACCGATTCTGTTAATCCGATGATATTATCTTTGAGCGGCTTATTGATCAATAATAAACGGGCTACTGATAAACTGTCACTTTAGATTCATGTGTCAGACATGTTACTATCCTCTTTGACAGCAAAGTAATAACAACTCAAACTCATTGATCTATCTCCCTCTCTCCCCTCCCCCTCTCTCTTATACTATCTCAACCTATCCCTCTTTCCTGTCTCACTCGCTCTCTATTACACTACCTATCACACCTTCCCTCGTTTTCCTTCATTTTTCTTTCCTTTTCCCGCCTCTTTCTCGCTCCGTCTCTCTCCCTCTCATCACCCTCGCTCTTTCTATATCACTCTTACTTTTTCTCTCAACTTCTCTCTCCCTCTTCTCTTGCCCTTTTCCTTCCTTCGTCTCTCCTTCTTCCCTCTCTCTCTCTTTCTCTGTATTTTTCCAGATCTCACTCTATCACTATCTCTGTCATACTACCTCTCTCCTCCCTCATTTACCCTCTTTTCCTTACTTTTCTCTTTTTCTTTTCCTTCCTCTCCTTCTCCCTCTTTCTCTCTCTCTCCCTCTATCTCCCTTTCAATGTCTCTATTTCTTCCTCCCTATTTTCTCGCCCTTTTCCTTCCTTTCTCCTCCTCCCTCAACCTCTATCTTCCTTTTTATCTCCCTTGGACACTATTACACTCTACGTCACACTAACTCTCTCTCCTACCCTCGTTTCCCCTCTTTTCTTCTTTTTCCTTTCTCCCTTTTCCTTCCTCTCTCTATCTCCTTCACACTTTCTATATCACTCTCACTGTCTCTCTCAACTTCTCCCCTTCATTTCTCGCCCACTTTCTTCCTTTCTCTCCCACCCTCTCTCTCTTTTTCAGTATCTCTCCTACTCTTTAGGTATCACTCACTATGTCTCACAACCTCTCTCTTCACCCCTCTCTCCCTTTTCCTTCCTCTCTCTATCTCCTTCACACTTTCTATATCACTTTCACTGTCTCTCTCAACTTCTCCCCTTCATTTCTCGCCCACTTTCTTCCTTTCTCTCCCACCCTCTCTCTCTTTTTCAGTATCTCTCCTACTCTTTAGGTATCACTCACTATGTCTCACAACCTCTCTCTTCACCCCTCTCTCCCTTTTCCTTCCTCTCTCTATCTCCTTCACACTTTCTATATCACTCTCACTGTCTCTCTCAACTTCTCCCCTTCATTTCTCGCCCACTTTCTTCCTTTCTCTCCCACCCTCTCTCTCTGTCTCAGTATCTCTCCTACTCTTTAGGTATCACTCACTATGTCTCACAACTTCTCTCTTCACCCCTCTTTGCCCTCCTGTTCTTCCCTTCCTCCCCTTTCTCTTTATTTCTCTCTACATACCACTCTCTCTGGTCCATTACCTTTCTCCCTTACCCCGTCTTTCATCCCTTTTTCTCCTACTCTTTCCTTCCCCCTCTGTAACACATGCAGGCTTAAATATACGTGTTTTCTTCTTTCCCACTTATAACTGCATATTTAAACGTTACTTCTAATCATTATCACGTAATTTGCTCTTGTTCTTCAAAGCATGAAACGTCTCTTGTTCCCATCGATGTGTTTCTCCCTAATCCTATCTATCTATCTATCTATCTATATATATATATATATATATATATATATATATATATATACATATACACACACGCGTACGAGTGCATAGGCAATCGAAGGAAAGTGACGTTCAAAACCTTCCATTGATTTTTCTGCTGCACCCCGCCGCTAGGGAAGTTAAGCAGGCGGTAACTGTGCTTTCGTGTAGTTAATGTTTTTCTTTTACACTTGCGCCATGGTTTGGACCGGTGCACGCCATAGGTTTGTGAGTTTGAGTTGAAAAGTTTAACCAGAATGGAGCTGGAAGGCTTTTGCGGCACCCTGTACACACACACACACACACACACACACACACACACACACACACACACACACACACACACACACACACACACACACACACACACACACACACACACATGATACATATGTATTCAGTTACATGTGATTATGAGTGCCTGCGTACAACTATCGACTGTTAAAAATATACAAATGCTATTCTAACAGAGATGAATTACTATATAAAGAAATGAAAGTGTTCAAGTAGTAGAAACAACCATACGCCGGACTAGATGTCTTACAACATTTATTATTGTCTATTGATGTTCGATTTTGGTTTCTCTCATTCTGGAATACATAATATAATAGCAAAAACACCCTAGGCTCAATGTAATCGAATATTGTACCAATGTACAGACGTTTGTTCTTGTCTCAATATCAGAATTTACTGATGTCTTTTAGTATATTCGATTTGATTTTTAGTCGTAAAGAAAATGTGTACGGAATGTTGATGTTTGTGTATGTGACATTCATACTTTTGTTAAGGACATTAACGACGCCGCTGAAATCGACTGACTTTTGCAGTGAGTTGAAATTACGCAGTGGTCTTTCCCTGACTATTGTTTACATTGATCGACAATGCCAATCACACATTATGATAAATAAATTCCTTCTGATTCATCACTGAACTGTTTTTTAATAAAATGTGGTTATACGCATTTGAATAGAATTTTGTGTACTATGGTGGAAAGCATTGTGATGAAATGCATGGTCGGTATGTGAGTTTTGAATTCGAAATGTGACAGAATTGAACAAAATAATACAAGCATTTAGTTCGGCGTTATGTTGGCTTTAACTATCGCCATCACCGGCTTTATAAGCAATTTATATAATTTGTGTAAGAAACCCTTAAAATTTGAAGTCATGAGACGCCATTTCATTAATATTTCTTTATCTGATTAACAATTGCCTGTAAGCATTTCTGACCGTAATTTTAATTATATATTCAGTGAATTCAAAGTTCCTAAGAACTGATACATTATTGAAGGATTAAATTTTTCTTTAATTATTAGTCAAATTATTGAAATAAATTAATCTTTATTCAAATTTAAAGTCATTATTGATGCTGGTATTACTGCATTTCTTCTATGTGAGAAGATTGGTTTTAACTCGATATTGTAGCCTGACAAAGAAGCGTCAAATTAATGTTGAAAAACATTAAACATTTATGCTGATGGGCAGGAAATATATTAGTAAAAACAAAAATCTTGCCAGAAGTTGAGAATATAATTAAAGATACAAGTGAAGCAGAAAAATAGTTGCAAAAATATTTTAAATGATTGCATAGATTACTGTATGGCAATTATCGTCAACAGATTTGACAAGTGAGAGCTGTTACTAATAGCTGGTACCAAAACTATAGAAAAATTTTATGTAATTCCAATTATTCTTTAATTTTGAAACAATAACAATTTTGATGGTGTCTCAGCGTGTCATAGAGTTAGAATGGAAAAGCTATCATTCGTCTGCTTTGTTATACCTACTAACGACTAGATTTAATGGTTTGTATCGAGGAATGACTGTTTTAAGAAGATATATTATTCATATAAGTTATGTTAAAATTATCAAGGTTTGAGGCGCGGAGTGTGTGCATGACTATGTAGGTAACTGCATGCGTGATAGCATGCAAACAAGCAGTCGTGTCTTTATACCTTGTCTAATTAAAAGTAAACTGTGGTAGAAATTTGAATATTTAATTAAAAATGCAATGAATGTTTATCTCACAAAAAATAAACAAGTAGCAGTTTGAGATTTTAATGCAATCACCCACCCACACACATACACACTCTACAAAAAATATTAGACTGAATTGTCACTAATTTCAGACAGAACTGTGCAAAAAAGACCCACTGGAAGGAGTCGAATAACAAAGTTCTTATATGCAACACAATCACCTTACAAATTCTGTACCAGCAATCCCTTGTGAGGATTTGAACCAATTACAATACTAGATACTCTTTTGCGAATTATGCATAAGCGTGTCAACACTGCTACTTGGAGTTGTCTATCGCCCACCAATTTCCATCAAAACACACAACATTTTGAAATCTTCAGAGTTGCATCGAGGGAAACAGCCATTTACATTTTCATTGCTGGTGACTTCGACTACACTGAAGTTGACTGAGAAAATTTTCGTTAACTGCATAGTGCAGGTCATTTCCTTGGTGTAGTGCTGGTTCAAAATTGTCCAATGGCCACCTCCCACACAAGAGGTAATAACACTTTGGACCTGCCCTTTACCACCACTTCTGAAATTGTCACCTCTAGGTGACACTGATTACGCTATGATTATTGCTAATCTGTCTCTTAAGGGCAGATTCAAGAAGCATCACTAACTCCAAACCACTCAGACTAGAACTGCTACCGTGATGAGTTACAACGCCCAAACTGGTTTAAATGTTTTGATTCCGAAAACGTCAATATTCTATTTCAAAACACCCCCAGTGCAACCTGGGCCGCATGTGAAGCAGCAGTACTGCGCAGAAGCTCTCGAAATCCTGGGAAACTGCAGCAGCTCGACTTGCCAGGAGAAATCGTTGTGATGCCGAACACAAATATAGACTACATAGAACAGACGACAATAGAAGAAAATGCAATAGATCATCCAACCATCTCTAGCAGGTGACAAAAAGGCAGTGCTTGAGTTCGAACAGCGTATAACAACTAGTCCTAACACCAAAGTGTTCAGGAAATATGTATGTTCGAAGCAGAGGCCTCACTCTCCAGTTGACCCTCTTTACAATCCCTGCACAGGTCGGACCACTGGTGATCCCAAAGAATTGCTGAGCTTGTTGTTGAGTGCTATGCTGACATTTTCACTGTTGAAAATCCAAATGTATCTTCTTCACCAACTCAGACATCAAATTCTATGACATCTGTGAAATTCTCACCCGCAATGCTCTGACGCAAGAATAAGCGCGACAATGCCTCTCCTGGTCTTGATGGTAATACTTATCTGCTTCTCAAACGTGGCGGGTTCTTTCTTTTGCACTGGTTTTCATTCTTCTTTCAATTCTGCTTTAATTATTGTGTCACTCTTAGTAGTGAAAAATTTCCAGTGTCGTTCCCCTGTTCAAAAGGGGTTATCGCACATCACCTGTCAACTACCACCTTACTAGCTGCATCGCCAAACTGAGGGAGTCCTGTGCCAGAGAAATACTCGAGAACTTTTGGAGCTCTCACAGCCTTATCAGACACACACAATTTGAATTTATCCCTAACTCCAGCTGCTGTAGCCAACACATCGACTTTCTTGAGCATATCAACCGAATTACTGATAGCAGTTCAAGGGGGGATGTTGTCTGTCTTTACTTTGCTAAAACCTCCAATTCTGTGCCACACAAGCGACTCATGGCAAAACTCTCTGCAATGGGTGTTAAAGATGATCTCTGTAATTGGCTGAAGTTTTTCATTCTCAGTCGAAAATAGGTAGTACGGTTCTAGGACATCATTCTTCACCCTAATAGATGACATCTAGTGTGTCACAGGGATCCGTTCTTGAACCCCTACTGTTAGTTGCATATATTAATGACATAGAAGCTAACTTGAAGAATGCAAAAGTTGGAATATGCAGATAACATCAAGCTGTACCTTGAGATAAAAAGAACAGATCCTATGTGCTATAGATCTTTCCTACAATCAGACCTGGACACAATGCAGCAATAGCTTACTAACTAGCAACTCAAATTAGCTGTGGGCAAGTTCGTAACCATGCACGTTGGTGGGGAAACCTCAGCTTTTTATATTTCTTCAACAACTCCAGTCTTAAGAGGTCTGTTAGCGAACATGATACGGATATTATTGAAAACAGGAATCTGCGTTGGACAAACCACATCGCTAGATTGTCAAGAAGGCTGAGGAAGTCTTAGCATCACTTAATAAGACCTTTGTCAGCCGCTCCGTAGTTTTCTATTTAAAACACTCTATGACTATGGTACGTCCACACGTAGAGTTTGCATCACCAGTCTGGAAATCCTATCTTGCTCAGCTATCAATCTCCGGGAAACTGTTCAGAAACGTGCAACCAAACGAATAGCCACCGCGAGGCATCTACCATACTCTGAACGTCTTGCTTCCCTGAGCATGGGAAGGTCAGGCGTCTGGCAACTGACTTGGTAGACACCCACAAGATTATCCACCATATTTCTAACAACAACCTGGGGTACCTTTTTGAATTCCATACGTCAAACACTTTTGGACATGGTTACAAAATCAAAAGACAACACAGCACCCATGACTTTCCGTAACATATTTTCACACTCAGAATTGCTGAAACATAGAATAAGCTACTTGCATCATTTGTTAACTGTCGAGACACTACGTCCTTTAAAACTTCCGTGCTTCCTGAAATTCGCCAACAATACACCTGATGCTTATTATTTTTTTTATATAGTTGTAGCGCACCTGAACACTATATACAATTTCCTTATATTTTTTTTTACTTCTAAATATGTCATTCCATTATATGAAGAAAAATATCAGTTACTTAGGGTTATTAGGATTGGATATTCTATTTATGGACAACATTTTCTAGGCGCCCTTTCCCGGTCCAGTAGTTTCATGCAGTAATAATTCCTGAATCTTTGATTTAACTACTAAGATTTTTAATGTAAATTATATTAGAGAAAGAAAATTCTCATCATTCACTACATAAGAAGAAGGTATGCTTTTTCGTACCAAGTGCATTGATACCATTCTGAGTAGATTTGTATAAAATTTGAGACTGCTGTGGTAATTCCTAGAAATTCAGGGCTAGTACTAGTATTTCTGTCAAATTTCCAATCCTGCAGGATGTAGTAACCAAATCTCACTTCGTTGATATGCATATATACATATATATATACATATATATATATGGGAGAATATACGAAAAAACAACAACAGAAGAGGACAGGTGGTGTAAATAACAAAAGGATGTATTAGTATGACGCTCGGGAATACGGAAAGTCTTTGATGTTTCGAGCTACGCTCTTCAACAACAGAAAGAATACGGAGACAAGGAGAAAAACACGGAGAAAAAAAATTGAATAGTGTCCAGTCAACGGTCAATAAAGAGAGTTGGAATGTTCCAAAAATCAGATTGTGATTGGTTTCCTCAAAGGAGTTATATTTGCTCGCAGAGTAATGGTTGAAGCTTCCCAGCGAAAAATGTATTTTTTCATCATGCATGGCAAAGAACAGGTTTATTTAGATTGACATTAAATTATATTTTGACCAATAATTCTTTGGTCAATATAGTAAATGTTTTCCGTAACTTCCTTATCTTTATGAATTATGTTTGAAAACGTAAATGAAGTCTTTTGACGTCTTAACTTATAACACGATTATTGGTTTCGAATTTCGTGTAAATATACAAGGCGTAGTATATAACGTAGTATTTCAGCATGAAAACATATGTATATATGTGTGTGATTGTGTTTGCGTACGTGTATCTGTATGTTTGTGTAGATGCACTTATTGTTTATCCCTTATGGTCCAGTTCATTCTCTCCCAATACCCACTCTTGCATGCGTCGCCTTGAATTCGCACCACCTCATCGAAATCCTGTTATATATCTTTTGAAGTATTATTATTTTTTAAATATTACTTATGTTATTTTTCATTCTTCGTATTTTTCTTTCCCTATAACAGATTGAAGCATCATTCGTACATGTAAGGAAGAAATTTTGAAGGAATTGTATTTTAACACATCATCTGACAAGGTGGCTGCTGATCGATTTACTGAATATTAATTATTGGTTACTGTCTACTGAAACTTTCGTAGTGAAATATTTGAAATACCAGCTATTTGTTTTCTAGTTGTTCTTTTAGACTACAAACACACACACACACAGATATATCTACACATTTTTTATCCACATATATATATATACATATATACACATATGTATATCTATCTATGTCTATATATGTGTGTGTGTGTATGTGGGTATGCATATGTATATATGTATATATGTGTGTATATGTATATATATATATAAGTTTATATATATATTCCTACATAATTATCTGTGTGTGTGTGTGTGTGTGTGTGTGTGTGTGTGTGTCTGTCTGCCTGTGTGTGTGTGTGTGTGTGTGTGTGTGTATGCGAGTATTTATGTCGTATCAAGTTATCCTTAGTGCTACTGGTATCCTGTACCAGGGTCAAGCCGTGGACGACTAAACCATAAATCTTCTAAGTCTATTTGATAAGGAGGATGGTTTTCATTGGACACGCTGCAGAGAGAAAACCAAAACCTATCAAAGGATAGTAGAATGGACGGCCATCCAACAGCCGGGAGTGAGAGATCCCTCGCCTTTGCTTAGACTCTCGGAGAGGGAAATCCTGAAATAACCCATGCATTATTGCAAAGCTGGAGATCTTTCTCTTGTTTCTTTCTGGACTACATAGTTGTGAAGGTGCTTGTCTTAGAATGTTGTGCAAGCTGTTATTGACCTTAAATTTCTGTGCACGAATTTCTTATAGCAATTTGTCTTTAACATTTGGGATAAGATAATTTGTCAGCTATGGTCATACTCATCTTTCTGTCAATAACCGACACGTATGTATATATACCATTCAGTTTCATTTCAAGATTTCTTGTCAATAGGGAAAGAGCCGGTTTCTAACCTAAATCCAAGGTTCCTTCATTGGAATTTCAGCATCAACAACAGGGTATTTTTGTATGTATGTATGTATGTATGTATGTATGTATGTATGTCTCTTCTATTTTTTTAACTATTATAAATATTCCACTGAAAAGGGGGCCGGTTTCCAACAAAGATACAAGGCTCCATCTTTGTGATGTAGTTAACACGGACAAATTTACATTTGGAACTTGAGAAAAGTCTTGCATATTTTTACTTTTCCACTCACAGATTGCATTTGTAATGTACGAATTAGCCGGTCGATTTCTCTTTCTGAAAATCCCAGTCTATCCAGATTCTCCTTTAAGCATTTACTAACAAACTTAATGCTCCAATTATTATTGGTATGAATATGAATTCATAGTCTGGATATGGAAGCTGGAGGTTTCGAAACAGTTTTCCATAGATATTCTCTTTTTCTTTGATTTCCAATGAGATATTTATATCTGCAGGGTAACTAACCTCTATGACGGTACATAACTTAGCTCCTCTGTCCCAAACGACAATATCCGGTCTGTTCTGTTTTAATTTTACAGAAGTTTTGATGGGAATATTCCGCTAGTATTCCTTGAGTTGGTGTTTATGAATGTATTCCATAATAGTGAGATTTATTTCAGGACAGTCTTTTTTGAGGTTGGTATTGTAAATTGTTTTGGCGACAGCATCGTGCCGAACCATTTGTATGTATCATACTCTCAATTTTAATTCACTGGAGTGCTCTAATAGAGTAAAGGTTGTTTTCAATATAGGAAGGAA
>NC_142936.1:58210491-58217991 GCF_046866305.1 Octopus bimaculoides | reverse complement strand
ACAATGATGCGGCTATTAGAATTCAGAACAAACATGTGTAAAATGTGGAAGGGTGTGTCTCTCAGCTGGAGATCTAGGTCTCTAAAGACACGTCAAGAGAGTGCATATGATGGCACCTGTTTCTCCTGCCAGTCAGCACTGTTGTGCAGTATGTAACAAAATGTGTAAGAGTTTGGCTGGGCTAAAAAGTCATATAAGGGCATCACATAGCATCAGTAATGAATCATTTCAGTAAGTTTTTTCTGGGAAAGGCTTTCTCGTGTAACGAGGGTACAACTATAATGTATGTATGTATGACTCTATGTATGTGTGCATTTGTGTAAGTATCTATAAGTTAAGAAATACATTCCGTAGATATGAGATCCCGGATTCGATCTCATTTCGTAATATCTTGTTCAAGAATTTCTTCTTATCATAATATCGGAGTAACCCCTGCTTTATAACTGAAATTCGGTAGACGGAAACTACTTGAAGGTCCATCACATGGATTAATTTACATGAAATTCAAAAGACTAGTGCTGATTCAGACTGAGGAAATCTTATCTTACTCGAAGACTACTTGAAAGATACACATGTATATGAAGTACTCAGCATAATTCAATGAATATACAATTCAACTGACCGAACAATCGGAAGCATACTCCCTCTATAAATCGATGGAGGTTCACTCTATCGTTTTTACTTTATGTGTGTGTGTACACACACAGACACACACACACACACACACACACACACACACACACACACACACACACACACATATATATATATACGTACATACATATGTGTGTGCGTGCGCGCGCGCAGTTAAAACAGGCTGCAAAAGTAAACGAGAATATGGAGAAAGAAGACTTTTAAATTTGCATTGATTAAGAAATAAATTAATTAATATGTCTTTCTAATTATCTAAATAATTTAGTAAGAATTTACACACTAACATAATTATATGGAAAAACAAAATTGACAAAAATGAGCCAGGATGACTCGCTGGAATATCTCGGTTGATTTCAGTGAAGCTATGATTTCTTTAAAAATATACAAATAGATAGGCACAGGAGTGACTGTGTGGTAAGTAGCTTGCTCACCAATCACATGGTCCTGGCTCCGGGTTCAACCTTGTGAATAGATTTGCTAGAGGGAAACTGAAAGAAGCCCGTCGTATATATATATATATATATGTGTGTGTGCGTGTGTGTATGTGTGTGTGTGTGTGTGTGTGTGTGTGTGTGTGTGTTTGTACTCCCAACATCGCTTGACAATCGATGCTGGTGTGTTTACGACCTATAACTTAGCGGTTCGGCCTAAAAGACAGATAAAACAAGTACTAGGATTACAAAGAATAAGTCCTGCGGTCGATTTGCTCGAATAAAGGCAGTGCTCCAGCATGGCCGCAGTCAAATGACTGAAAAACTGCTCTAATTAGGAAATAGCAGATGTTAGCAGAGGCAGTTTCTGTCTTATGTACCCACTGTTATATTTTCCTTTTTATCTATAGATTGTCTATGTATATGTTGCTCTCTTCGAATATATACATGATGTTACGTAAAAGCCTATTGTCAGAGAAATGTAGAAACGCATATTATCATTTAATGAATATTCAAGTGCGGCTTTCCATGCGCAAGTTTCTCTCTCTCTCTCTCTCTCTCTCTCTCTCTCTCTCTCTCTCTCTCTCTCTCTCTCTCTCTCTCTCTCTCTCTCTCTCTCTCTCTCTCTGTAAATATATATATATATATATATATATATATATATGTATGTATGTATATATGTATAATTATATATGAAAGAAGGTTTGAAAATGCAATTTTAAACATGTTTATTGACTTGACCGGTTTCACTATTTTAGAAAAACATTGTCAAAAGTAAAGTGTAAAGCTTTGTATAAGCTTTGTTGTGTTAAGTACTGGTTATCACAAAAGTATTAAAATATAATTATACATTCTTTGATAATAATAAGAAAATGTTAAAAACAGTTTACAAGAAAGTATTTAAGAAAGTATTCAGAACGGGACTACAGAACGTATTATGAGTTCAATAAAAATCATATGTGTTTGGTAGTATATATATATATATACACAGAAGGAGATATATTTAAGAATTTACAAAAAATTAGAGAGGAACTGATCGGTGTTTCTGAGATTTTCTGTCTTGTGTGTAGCTAAGGAATGTTTGCTGTTTTAAGAGACAGTGTTGGAGGTTGGTTGGGTGGGGGAAGAATGTATAAGTGTATTTTAATACTTTTGTGATAACCAGTACTTAACACAACAGAGCTTATACAGAACTTTACACTTTACTTTTGACAATCTTTTTCTAAAATAGTGAAACCTACCAAGTCAATAAACATCTTGAAAATTGCATTTTCAAACCTTCTTTCATATATATATATATATATATATATATATATATATATATATATATATATATATATATATATATATATATATATATATATATATATATATATATATATATATATATATATATATATATATATATATACATATATATGTGTGTGTGTGTATGTATGTATGTATAAATACATATACACACATACATATATATATATATATATATATATATATATATATACGTAAGTATACATTTATATATATACATATATATATATATGAGTGTGTATATATGTACATACGTATATATACACACACACATATATATATATATACGTAAATATACATTTATATATATATATATATACATATATATATATGTGTATATATGTATACACACACACGCATATGTATATATATATATATATATATATATATATATATATATATATATATATATATATATATATATTCATAAATACATTCATACAGTTATATATAGAAGTATATGCGTGTTTATATGTAAATATAAACTTATGTATCGTGTGCCACAATTTGAAACCATTATTATTATTATCGTTATTATTGAGTGGGAGAGCAAAGCAAAGTGACACTGGAGTACAATTATACGAACCCCAATACACCCATCATGACTACGCGACTGATAAGGGTATACTAGCAACATGCATCACGACCATGTGTGAGCGACATGGTGGTGGGGCCTAGTTAGAAGTTATTCAGGTCGAGTAGCCCATCACGCTCGAAAGGTCTCTGAATAAGGTTTGTTTAAGGATGATGAGCGAAATACTAATGTTTCCAGAGGTGAACTATTTAAACCCCAAAGAATTCCTTTCAATACATGGCTATGATGTTCCCTCACTGGTCTTGCTCGTGATATGAGATGCACATATCGTAAGCCACTAAGGGACAAGCTCAACTGGTTACGGTCAGACAACTGACAATCAAATCTGTGGTATTGAGCAGGATATTTGCTGTAGCACATCTTTTATACCAAGACAATTATTTACGCAGTGAGGTCGATGTAATCGACTTAACACCTCCCCCAAAATTTGAGGCCTTGTGCCTATAGTAGAAAGAATTATTGTTATTAATATTATTGTCATCATCATCATCATCATCATCATCATTTCTACTTATCAACTGCTGGCCGTTGTCGACGTGTTAGTGTGCCCGCAACGAATTTGATAACCCATTTTTTCTACGAATCTGTCAAATAGAAAAAGGAACAGAAACAAGAAACACGTTATAGATGACATTATAGATGACATTATAGAAGCCAGAGCATCATTGATTACATCATAAATTACATTGCCTTGCATAAATTTCATTATTTAGTGTGATTACAGTAATTTAAAATTTGATTATTTATAATATTAAAAACAAAATTCTTCATTTTTGTAATATACAACCAAATTACATTTTCATCATTGATTAATTATCTTCTGCTATTGATATGATTATGTTTGTCACTATTTCATTAAGTTGTGTGCATCGTATATATTTCACACATTTCACGTGCTTCCATTTTTGCCATTTCTTTGTTTTTAATTTTCTTAATTAGATTGTATACCTGTTATTGATTATAATAATGCACACACAGACATACACAGACTCACGCACAGACAGACACAGACTCACACAGACTCACACACACACACATACAAACACACACACACACACACACACACACACACACACACACACACACACACACACACAAAAGCACGCATACCAACTCACATCTTCAGACATATCGATATGTAGTGTTTTCTGATATAACCCTAGGCGCCTTGTGAGTTGATTTGGTTCGCGGAAACTGAAAGATTCCTGTCGTTTAGTAAACACAATATAAGTTTTTATGTACTACTATTAGTTTCTCGTGCTGCGAGCATGCCAGACAGTATTTTTTTTAACACGTCTGGTGTCCTAGCACAATCATCAGGCACTGTCCACATAGCATAAAGAACTAAAAGTGGGACGATAGGACGACAGAAAAAGCGAAAAAAGGCGAGCAGAATGAAGATATCAAAAGTGGAAAGTTGAAAAACAAGAAAACGAAAAAGAAAACGGAAAGGAGCAAAAGGAGTTGGAGGTGGTTATTAGAATTATTTTCTCTTAGATCGTAAAATATAAGGCTGAAAAAATAGTATATTAGAGTCTGTGATAGAGGTGTTCAATCCAGAAAGCACTTTCGAATTCGCCAAAAGAACTTAGACATATTCTTACAACAGCTGAAAATTTCGGATCCAGAATTCAGCAGTGTTAGAGTCCTTAGACCTGAAAACCTTGAGCCTTTTATATCTACTTCTTTTTCGCCCTTCTCTCGATTTTTCTCTCATCCTATCGTTCCATTTTTAGTTTGTTATGTCATGTGTTGAAAATTATTTCTGGCTTGCTCTAAACTAATAGTAACACATAAAACATATTATGTTTATTAAATAATATTTATCTCACACCTGATGGAGTAGCTTTTCGTTGATCGTACCATCACAGAACAGGACACTATATGTATATATATAAAGTCGCCACATCGAAGTGGCTGTTGAATGTTACTGTTGAATGTTACGCGCGTGTGTGTACGTATGAGTATATGTATATATATATATATATATACGTATATATAGATGGATTTATGGATGGATTTATGGATGGACGTACTTATTTTTGTATACGTCGTTCTTCCGTTTCCACCTACCAAAGCCACCATGACTATAGCAGAAGGCAATAGTCCAAGATCCAACCATGTGGTCGAACAGCAAACTTCGTAGGTCTCTGCAGGTCTCAGCGAAACCGTGTAAAGAAAATATCCCAAATTTGATTCACATTGTTTTGCCACTGAATGTAACTAAAAAAGTTTCTCTATTTTGCTCGGGTTAGACATGAACTTCAGAAAATCTAGTCACGCCTTCCTTGAAATATTGGCATATATCTAGTCTACAGAAACGAACGCAAATTTTAAAGCATTAATTGTGGCATTCCTTATTTCGATCTTAAATTCATTTATCTTTATATTTGATTTCGAATTCCACTGAAATCTCAATATTTTTGTGTTTCAAGAATTCTCGATTTTTTTCTCTGCTTCGGTTTATCTTCAAGAAAACTTATTTATTTGTTTGTTTTCTTCTAAATTTAAATTTAATTTGCCAAAATATTTTCGTCGCTTTGACACTGCGACCTCTTCACTGACAAAATTCTGTGCTGCAGAGACGAAAATATTTTGGCAAATTAAATTTAAATGTTGAAGTGAATCTAACGGTTTTTGTGTGTTTTTAAATGGCTTATAAACACCTTCCACGCTGAAATTGTTTTTGTTTCAGCAAACGATCTCAGATCAGGTCACTTGCTATGCAAGTACATCTCCGTAATTCTAAATTCAACATTTCTTTTAATGAAATTTAAGACTAACAGAGGAAGTGAAAGCGAACGATTCTAAAACTTTTGAAAGATACGTCTCTTCTTCGATTTTCACAAAATATGTGTGTGTGTGTGTGTGTGTGTGTGTGTGTGTGTGTGTGTGTGTGCGCGCGCGTGTGTGTGTGTGTGTGTGTGTGTGTGTGTGTGTGTGTGTGTGTGTGTGTGTGTGTGTGTGTGTGTGTGTAAATCAATAAGTGCATCTCTTGACTGCGTTCGCCAATATCTATATTTACGAATGCGGAATTTATAAAATGATTCATTTCTGCCGTCTGTAATAACATACATTTCTGTTAGATTTCAACGTATTTTTATTTTATTTTTCATAGGAGATACCTGACGCTGCTTTACGTTGAAAGAAAAAGATTGTCGATGAAAGTATAAGATGAATTCATACATGGTTACACAATTACAGCGTTTTGCAAATCTGGTACTTCACTGGTACTTTATTAGCTCATAAGTAATAAAAGGAAATAAAAGGCGTAAAGACCCGCAACATATACCAGAAATTAATTTGAAAGACGCTCTAACGACGCTGTTAATAAATTCTGATTTAGGCTCAGGTCCAGCAATTTTAAGGGGCAGTGGTCGATACCACTGACCCTGGTACTTCGCTGGAATTTTATGTTATCGACCCCGAAAGGATAAAGGTTGATCTTGGCGGGATTTGAACTCATAACTTAAGGAGCCGGAAAGAATGCTGCAAGTCATTTTTCAACGACTTAAAGCTTCCACCAACTAACTGCCTTTAACCTTGCTAGGCAACTGACATAATTTCACCGACAATGCGGTGTATCTATAACACACCTAAATGACCAAACTAGCCCAGATGTAAATGGCTAGAATAAAGTACTGCATTTTTGATTGATGTTTTATCGACTCCCGAAAGATAAGAATTATTCCTGATACTGTACATTCGACGAATATCTCCTTATTTCGAAGAAGCGATTTTAATTCTTTTCGTTGGTTGATTTTCAAAAGGGGAAATTCGCATGAACTAGATTTCCCGCCATAAACTAGCAATAACCAGTGGAAACTCTTAAGTTAAAGAACTCATTAGTTTATCAGTCCTGGTAAAATTTAAATGCAATTAGATACGATCAATAATGATCTTGCAATCACTTATATGTAAAGGGAACTTTTAACCACATAACACTTCCTTTATCCTCCATTAGTGTTGAATTTCAAATAAACTGTTGTATAATATTGATATAATTTTTAATTGAACGCAAGGATCGATATTTGTAAGGAATGGTAGAGGGGAGTGAATCTACTGAAGTACGGGCCGATACTTCTTTTATGGTTGACAAGCAATGTCCCCCACCGCCATTTGGCAACCGGTGTTGGTGTGTTTACGTAGCCGTAACTTTGCGATTCGGCAACACAGACCGATAGAATAAGTGCCTGGATTTTAAAAAAGTAAGCATCGGTGTTTATTGGTTCGATGGCAATTCTTTAAAGCAGTGCCCTAGCATGGCCGCAGTCTAATGAGTGAAACAAATAAAAGAAAAAAGATAGCAGAGAAATGAATGCAAAAGCGGCAGCAGCAACAATAAGTGTAGACGGGTGAAACTAAATACTAGAGCGCTCAGAGAGTACAAACCTCCGCCATTGTTTCTTTATTTTGGCACTACGGCTACAACACAGAGAGGAAACTACAAAGACAGACACAACACCACAGTGGGGACAAAACCATAAAACGAATGAAAATGAAATGTTATAT
>NC_142936.1:58192991-58205491 GCF_046866305.1 Octopus bimaculoides | reverse complement strand
GATCATCATCTGAACATCTTTTAGAAAGAGCTGCAATATCAACATAAAGATGTCTTAGCTCCTTAGTTACTAGAGCTGTTCTTCTTTTAGGCCTATCTTCTCGATCTAAAAGAGTTCTAACATTCTAACAGGCCAGGTTAAGAAAAACCTTATTCCATGCATACTTGTTATCATTGTTTATATCAATTCTTTGTTCATTTCTCCTAAATTGAACCACCGTTAGCCGTAGTAAACTAACCAGCAAAAAGAGGACAGAAAATTTTAGTGCACAATTTCTAGAACCTTCCTAGTATAACCAGGTGAGCAGTGTTCTTCTTAAAAAGTCTGCTCAGACACAGGATTCTCCATCGAAAACAGTTCCTGTCCGTGGAAACATGCCGCCTTATGTGCAGATTTGTAACTGCATGCTTCCAACCGGTCAAGTCTACATACGTCGCCACGCCTCTATCGCCATAGGACTTATGAATAGCGGTGATTGTACGATGATGGTGTTTTGCCGGGGACATCTGTACATCACTGGATTTCAGTGACAAACGCTTGTACAAGACTTTTGCTGCTCTCTGGGTCAAAATAGTTAATTCCAGTGACAAGCAAAGCAAGATGAGTAGTACAAAGTTGACTGCAGGTTTTATGTCGGAGTATCTTCTCTTAAGCTTTTCCTCAAAAGGACACAGCAAGCCAGCAGTGGTAAGTCTATTTGAATTCAGAGTTTTGTTCTCCTATACTGGTTGTCCTAATCACGGCTTCGTTTCAAAACAGGAGCCCAGTCTGCCCCCATCAACAGTCATGGCTTTGACAGTGCAGCCAGTATAAGGGACTGTCATTACCATGACCTGGTTTTATGTCAGAGTGTCCCTCTCCTAGAAGAGTTGCTTTCACCACGGCTAATTAGCCTCAACTGCATACACCCCACACCCCACACACACACACATTTAAAAAATGCAAATATGCATAAAATTTGCAATTTTTACAATTTAAAAATGTTTTTTTATTTATAAAAATAGATAAATACTTAGATAAATAGATAAATAAATTCACACTTAAAACTAAAAATAAAATAAAATAAGATAAATATATATAAATATATAAAATATATATAAATATATAAAAAGATATATAAAAAAATCTAAAAAGATATATAAAGATAAAAATATATATAAAAATATACACATGCACACACACACACACACACACACACACATACACACACACACACATGCACACACACCAATGTACACATAATGCTGGATGGCCGTTGACTACACATGAGTTCTCCCGCCTTTTGACAGGTCTTATTTTTTCGTCCTGAATGGTGTCCAACCATCACCCGCCTCATCAAGTAATCTTGGTGGGTTTGGCAGTTTAGTCGCCGACTAAACTGGCAATCTGGCAATATATATATATATATATATATATATATATATATATATATATATATGTGTGTGTAATTTTCGTTTTCTCCTTCTTTTCATTGGATTATTTACTCTTCGCCACTCCCATTTGACGGTATAATCGTCGTGAATCTTGGATTTTCTGCACCTGACGAATTTTGGCTTTGGCCTGGAACCCGACAGTGTTAATAGTCCAGTATTCGGGTCGAGTGCTTCTCTGGAAATACCCCAACTTCACACCCTACCTGACCTTAGCTATATATATATCTATAGATTAATACATATACGCACACATACACAGACATATAATACATACATACATGCGTATGTATGTATGCATATTGCAGATTCAATGTTGCGGAATTCACCTCTAACTGAAATTCTATTTAATACATATTTGTGTTTGTGTGTGGATGCGTGCATTAAACATAATACATATTTTGGTTGACATATTAATGCACTCGATCCTTATTTTCCGTCCCCATATTCTGCATGTTTTTTGTTGTTTACAGCCTACCAATTCTTGTCTTTATGTCATGAACGGCTATTGTCCCATTTTGGAACAAAGATTTTATATTTGATATATATAATATTATAAAGACTTTTGCGTTTTTTTTTTTTGCTATATATTTCATATTTACAGTATTTTCCAAATATACAATTAACATTAGCAACAAAGTAAGCAATATAACAAGAGAAATATAACTAAAGAGCTCTAACGATTCCTAAAAGAAATAGGTACGTGGAGGATAAGCTTACGTTTAGAAACTTCTGATAAACTGGGTTCTCAACGTTGAAGTTAACTGTCGTTTATCATGCGTCAAACGGATTTTATTCAAAATTCCTGAGAATTTGCTCATATATCGTTAAGTTGAACTTACTTTGCAGCTATTCTTTAAGATTGGAGTAATTGAAAACGATAACAAGAAATGATTAAAAATTATGCACGAACTAAAAGGCAACGATCATCCACTAATTGGCAAAGAAAAGTCGACGATAATTAGTGACAACGCTTTAAACAACATCGAAAATCTGCCCACTGAAAATGATATCAATACATTAAAGAATGAACTAATGTTCCATTGTCTATAAAACAAGTTCGATCTATAGCAAAATTAACGGTTCATCTGATGATCGCTATGATGTGAATCCCGAGTCTCGAGAAAGAGAAAAGTGTTTGAGTTTAAATAAGGATTGTATTCTACGTAATCTATCGAAATAGCATATCTTGTTTATCTAAACTCTCCTTCTTTAACAAATTAACGTTTTAAGATATATATATGTGTAATCATACATACATACGTACGTATTTCACATATATGTGTGTGTGTGTGTGTGTGTGTGTGTGTATGTGTGTGTGTGTGTGTGTGTGTGTGTGTGTGTGTGTGTGTGTGTGTGTGTGTGTGTGTGTGTGCATGTACGTATATAAAAGGTCAACAACCAAATCATAACTGACATTTATCATAAACCAACTGACTCGAAGCAATAACTCCTGTTTAGCTCTTACCGCCAAAAACATCAAAAGAAATATCCCCTTTAATTTAGCAAACGGTGTCTGATAGAATATACAATAGTGTCTGATAGAAATACTCGGGACCTTCGTCTTCAAGACCTCAGAACAACACTAACTGAAAGACAATATCCACCTTCACTTATAGACGATGGAATTAAGTGTGCTTAGAAATTAGACATTAAAATACTAAGGGCGACAATACGTAACACTACAACTCATCTCAAAACACTTCTGTATATGCCAACTCGCAACCCTAGAAACAATGAGGCATATTGTAAAAAAATCTACCTTTGCTCACTAGAGACCCAAAAATGAACAATATTCTGAAAGCGCATAAATTCATCAAATGCAAAAAGCAGCACAAATCGCTGAAAAGACTTCTAACAAATGCGAAGCTTTACACAACAACCATGAAACCAACGGTTAAAAATGTGTACGCCCAAACTGTGGAACATGCCCCAACCTACTGGAACGCACGAAATTCCTATTCAAACAAGGAGAGAGGTTCACAAGTAAAACCAACTTCACTTGTGCATCCGAGAATCTAATGTTATAACTTGTTCAGGTTGTGGACATTATATAGGACAGACAAGTATGACACTGAGACGGAGAATTGCAATTCTTCTTTGTTTTTTCTTCTCCGTATCACTCTCATTTCTTACTGCAAATCTCCTCATACAGATGTAATAATCCTTATCTTCTACTATTACCGTCTCCGATGAAGGGATACATTGAATTTTCCCTGAAACAGCTGTAAGATATTCTACATAAAATATAAATTTATTTATGCCATTGGTCTCTTTATCTCATTCTTTTTATGTATATATATATATATATATATATATATATATATATATATATATATATATATTGCAGTGCAACTCTCCACATGAGGATAATCGAAATTCCTCCCTTTTTCTTACTATACATACAGAGGGAGAGAGAGAGAGAGAGAGAGACGTGTTCCTTATTTTTTTCTCCTTGTTTATTCTTTAAGAAGAGTATAAAGTAAAAGCGTATGAGACTTTTTCTTCTATTTTTTCCTATCTCCTAAGCGTAGGCCTAATTTGCTTTATTCGTTTTTTTTACCTTGTTTATATATATATATATATATATATATATATATATATATATATATATACATATATATATATATATATATATATATATATATATATATATATATATATATATATATATATATATATATATATATATATATATATATATATATATATATATATATATATATATATATATATACATATATATATATATATATAAGCACCATGTGTGTGTGCGTACATTTTTGCATCTGTATGAGTGCGTAATTCTTCAATCAAGTACTTGTGGCGCGGACTTCAGGACGCACATGTCTTCAGCTCTTACAATTCATAGACAGACACTCAAACAGTAACTCTTACTTAACTGTGCAACAGACAACATATAATTTATCTTAACTGTATATGAGATGGAATTCTCGGCCGGTCATCTTTATTTCTGCAATTATCTAAGAGCACCGTCTACAATAAATTTCTCCCTTTAGTAACAAGTTCCCCAGTTGTCTTCTATTTTCTGATAATGCAAATGCTAATGGCTAGCGTTAGGAAACAGTATTTCGAGATGTACATACGCATTTCTGACTATTCCCAGAAGTATCAGATACATTAAATTCAAAACTATGTTCGACATATAAGTATACAAACGAACAATTATTAGCGACTTAAGACTGAAATTAAAACGTATAGCATTTATTGTAGAACAATTGACTATTTGTTTTTCTAACTATTTATTTGCTTGTCTACGTGTGCGAATGTACTAGTGAATTAACACACGCGAACGCATATACACACACACATATATATATGTACGTATATTTATATATGTATATGTATGTATGTGTGTGTGTGTGAGTGTGTGTATGTGTATGTGAGTACATATGTGTATTATTTCAATATAAGTATAAATATGCTCATAATGGGGAACGAATGTATCGCAAGTTCATCTTGAGTTAATGGATCCCTAGCTCTTGTTAGACCATTTGTCTCGGGTACAGATGCTGCTTGGAATACCTGAGAATTTTTCAAACTAAGGCTATAGAAAGATTACGTTGTACCTTAAGTGACTGAGCTGCTCTTTCCAAGGAAAGCACTACTTGCAGGTTAATCAGGAAGAACCATGACGAAAAACTCTACATTTTTAATACACAAGGTTCCTCAAGTGATTTCCCTTCGTTAGAATCTTACTACTAACGCTGTTTTACGTTCGTATACAAATTATAAATATAATTGAAGTGTGCATATCGAGCTAATTTTAGTCTGCATAGCTTTCTCACGAAGCAGTAAATGTCATACTGTGACAAAATATATCATTCGGGCATAAAGTCTCACCGCGTGACTGCTATTGCGAAACGTGTGGTTCTTATTTGCTTTTGAAGACTTCTTTGCTTTTATTGGGGAAGACAGAAGCTGTTGCTGCTTACACAGTGATAATTGTAACAATGCATTTCCTTGTCAAGTGAACCTATTAATGTCGTTTACTGACGTAGCAAATTCTGTTACCTTTGATAATATGTTCTTATAGCAAATCTAATTCCTGAATTGCCTCTCGCTTTCATATTCTGGCTTGTCACTCCAGAATACTTATTCCATTTTGTTAAAATTATCAAATCATAATGTGTTTCCCATTGTTCTGCTATGTGAATACAGAACTTCTCTAATTCAGTTGCTGCCATTAAGATATGCCTTAGGGTCTGTTTGTCCCTTTCTTGATTAGCATTATTGTAATAATACTTTGAACTTTGGTTCCCAGCTAATCTTTCATTGCTGATCGTATTCCTTATCGCACAGCGATCCGAGCTTCAGCTGAAACAGTATGAAAATAAATGTTCCTATACATAGCTGTGAAGATTAAACAGGAACCAGGTTTCGGATTTAACAAATTCTTACCATTTGTCTATTCCTCATCAGCCTGATTTGTAATGTAGCAGTAATTTTCAGAATCGTATGCGTAGTTGCCCACCGCCATGTGTGCGCGTGCATATGGTTCTGCTAATTACAGCTTAATGGTAAAGTTCAAAAGTCTTCGTTTTGGCGCGCTAATTCCAGGAATATATCCGCAGAAACTATTTACTGCGTCGAATATATTCAGAATGAGAACATGAGTAATGGGTAAATATTATTATAAGATCTGGTAATTAGTCATATATTAATATATTAATTAATATCGATTAATTATCAGGGGGTCAGCACATTTAAAGAATCAAAGAGATTCAGAAATATTATCTGCAATCTCAGGGGATTAAGGTACATTTTAAAAAATAACGTCGACCACTTACGTGGACAATTAATGCGCTAGAAATAGATCACATTTTGTGTCTATTAAGACCTAAAAAGTTCTCAACATGAAATATAGCAGCATACCAAAAACGTGAGCGGGCAAGACATTTAAAATCACCTAAAAAAATCATTATTAAACAGGAACCAGGTTTCGGATTTAACAAATTCTTACCATTTGTCTATTCCTCATCAGTACTGCTACATTACAAATCAGGCTGATCTCAGAAGCCCTTAAAAGGGATCAGGATCATTACCTTTCTGCCTCTGACAATGCCATCAGCATGCTTTTTCCTTTCCTTTTCCTCTTTCTCTACATCATCATCATTGCCATCATCATCATGTGGAGGCCAGTGAAGAAATTCGGACAACTGTTAGTTATAATATAACTGTTTCATATCGCTTTAAGAAATAACTATAAAACCATGGCAAAAAACTAAGAAAATAAAGAAAAATTGTTGGTTTACTTCCCAATAACTTTGCGGTTCAGTAAAATATCGCTATAGATTGATACCAGACTTTAAAAAAGTACTGAGGTCTATTTCTTCGGCTTAAACATTTCAAAGCGGCATGACCATAGTGTAATGACTGACAATAATAAAATATAAAAATATAAAAAATAAAATAAATAAATAAGATGTATTTCTTTTTTCCTTCTAAATGAATTTTGGTTCAGCTTGGTTTGGCAATTGAAAATGCCAATTTTACAAATATATTAAGACACGTATACCAGTTAAGCTAAGGTTATTTAACTTTGCTCTTTCTATCTAACAATATCCTTGTGATAAATTTAATAAAACGAAATGCAATAAAATCAATGAAGAACTCTATTTAAAGGAAACAAACTGTAAATAAATTCTATACAACAGCACTGAAGCGACTGGAGAGCTGTTGCTAGTGGAAGCATCCTCCTTGCATCAATGTAATTTAATATATCCATCTTCTAGAATGAAATAACCAAAATGCTAAGAAAGTGAAGTATAATAGTAACTGTCAGAATGGTTTATTAAGTAATTATATATATATGGTTTTAACAGTTCTAGTTTCATTATTGTCCAGATGGTGACAGTTACCACGTATATGGGAGAGTGAAGTTTTGTACTACACTAGAGTCCTAAAATATCTCAGTCCTCTGTTCGTCAAATATTAACCCTTTACAAAACTCGGTTCAGATGATATCCACAATATAATACTGTTTACTCTTGCAACTGTGACGGTGCTGCTACCTCTATAGTAATCTCGGACCACATCTCTTAAAGGGCCACCAGAACTGGTAGGAAGTCACTAACCCCCACTCTCCAAGCTCTGACTTACAAATGTGTTTCTCTCCTCTCTCTTTCTCTCTTTCTCCACACACACACACACACACACACACACACACACACACAGAGGCATGCACGCACACACGTACCTACGCATGTATGTATGTATGTATGTATGAAAAATAAATATAAAGCCACCTGGATGCACCCAAGATCTAAGCACTGGCATCTCATAGATTATATTTTGATTAGGAAATGTGATATGAAAGACGTTTCTAGCGTTCGGGTCATGAGAGGGGCAGAGAGCTGGACTGACCATCATCTACTGCGTGGCAAAATAGATTTTTCGATAAAACCTAAAAACCGACAGTCTGGTCCTAAGATACCCAAAAAGTTAAACGTTGCAAACTTTAAATTATCAAGCAACTTGCAAAGATTCCACGACGCTATAGAAGGTATTAATCTTGACCCAAACAATTTATGGGAAGATTTCAAAACAAAAGTATTTCAGGCTGCAAGTTCGTCAGTGGGATTTAAATCTCATAAATCCAGAGATTGGTTCTCAGATAGATCAGCAGAAATTCATGATCTACTTTTAGAAAAACAAAACTTAGGCAATACACTGCTCTCTCAGTCATTGAATCCCAACTCAAATGAAACTTACAGAAAGCTGAAAAGGAGGGTGCAAACTGCTCTAAGGAAAATTAAACAGGAATGGTGGAATGATAGGGCAAAAGGGGCACAAGAAGCAGCTGATAGAAATGATGCCAGTTGTTTGTATTCTTATGTTAGGGAGGTATATGGTCCAAAATCTTCTTCAGTAGCTCCAGTGAGAACAGAAGATGGATGTTTTCTTCTGACTGACACCGCTTCTATTCATAAGCGTTGGGTAGAACATTTCTCTGCACTTTTGAATAGACCATCATCCGTTAATATGAGGACGATAGAAAAAATTGAACAACTTCCAGTTATAGAAGAGATGGCATCTGAACCAACTCTAAATGACATTTATTTAGCTATGAATAAGCTGAATAACAACAAGTCTCCAGGATCTGATGGAATCTGTGCAGAAGTCTTGAAATATGGGGGTGACAAAATGATGGAACTCTTAAATATTTTAATTTGTCACTGTTGGAGAAGTGAGAAAGTGCCTCAAGACTGGATTGATGCCATTCTTGTCTCCTTATATAAATCGGGGCCAAAGGATCTGTGTGGTAATTTTCGTGGGATTTCCCTTTTGTCTGTGGTTGGAAAGGTGCTCGCCCGCATTTTATTAGAACGTTTAAATACCTTTATAGTTCCAAGTATGGTGTCTGAGTCTCAGTGTGGTTTTCGTTCCTCCAGGGGCACAGCTGATTGTATCTTTACTGTCAGACAATTACAGGAGAAGTGCATTGAACAGAATCTTGCTCTGTACCATTGCTTTGTTGATTTGAGCAAAGCATTCGATACTGTTAATCGAAGTGCTCTGTGGCTAATTCTGGGGAAAATTGGTTGCCCAGAAAAGTTTATAAACATGGTCAAGGCTTTGCATCAGGATATGAGAGCTAGGGTTAATTTTGGTGGTAGGCTTTCTGAATCTTTTGCTGTGGAAAATGGAGTAAAGCAGGGAGACCTTGATGCACCCACCCTCTTTGCAATATACTTTGCCGTTGTGGTGTCACATTCCTTTCAAAACTCTGAGGAGGGTATCTACATAAAATATCGAACAACGGGGAATGTTTTTAATTTGACCCGACTGAAGTTTAAAACGAAGGTTTTTACTTCACTTATTAGGGAAATTTTGTATGCTGACGATTGCGATCTGGTTAGTCATTCTGAATCGGGTCTGCAATCCCTTGTATCTGCATTTGATGCAGCTTGTGATGATTTTGGCCTGACCATCAATCTGAAAAAAACAGTTGTGATGTATCAACCTGCGTATGGTGCTGTTTGTAACCTCCCTAAAATTTTTGTTAAGGGAAAGTTACTTGAGGTTGTAAATTCATTTGTCTACCTGGGAAGCTCTGTTCAAGATGATGGAAATCTTGATACGGAAATACACCTGCGAATTCAAAGGGCAGCAAAAGCATTTGGTGGCTTGGAGTCACGCGTCTGGCGCCAGCGACATATAAATAACAATACAAAGCTGGCTCTTTACAAATCATTTGTCTTAACATCCCTATTGTATTCCTGTGAAACTTGGACCTGTTATGAAAGGCATTTTAAAATGTTAGAAAAATTCCACCAAAAATGCCTTCGTCATATTTTAAGAATTAAATGGAATTCTTTTACTCCAAACACAGATATCCTTGCATCTGCAGGCATCCCCTCAATTAAAGCCATGATTTTGAGGAACCAATTGAGATGGTGTGGCCATATTGTTCGAATGGCAGATGAACGCATGCCGAAACAGCTGTTTTATGGTGAGCTTGCAGAGGGGAAACGTTATCGGCATAAACCTAAAAAAAGGTTTAAGGATGCCATAAGGACTGCTATGAAGTCAATTGGAATGGCTCCAAAAGATATAGAAGTCCTCGCTTCAGATCGAGTTGGATGGCGAACAAGGGTGTGGAGTGGAGTGAAAGCATTTGAAGAGGCCAGGATGATGCAAGCAGGGCTCAAGAGACATTTAAGGAAAAAGGTGAAGACTGAGAAGGTGAATGACAAGGACCTTTTTGTGTGCACAGTCTGTGACAGACCATGTCTGTCCTTGGCTGGCCTCAAATCTCACCTGCGAACCCATGGAAAACAAACCTCACCCAGCTATTCTGATTATATGTCTGTGCACACGTTTGAATGTGGTGTGTGCCAGAGGGTTTGCAAATCCAATGGGGGTCTTAAAAGACATGTTAGGATCCACAATGAGCAGAACTTACTTGCAGGTATTGGTAGTGCAAATCAGAGGTGCAATCTGTGTGGGTGTTTTTTCAAAACACTGTCTGGTTTAAAAAGCCACATCAGACGCCATGAAAGGGCTAAGGTGTAGGTGCAGGAGGTGGTCAAACTCTGTTTAAGGAGTAGACAACCACCATGTATGTATGTATGTATGCCTCTTTGATATTACTACAGTAGTAGGACTCCTCAGAATTGATTCATTTTATGTCGCCTCCACTCAGGTCCTCGCGACTCACTTATATCTTCTCTCGCCACCTACATTGTTTTCCCTACTCTTAACCATCACTATTCACTATATCGAGTTCCTCCTCCCCAGAACGCTGTCCTTCCACAATTCGCATATTTTTTTCCTGCAGGCAATAATTTGTAATCATTCAATAGAAACATTAACTGTGTTGATCTCCTCGATCTCGTGAGATAAGATTGTAAAAGTCGAGAGTACAGTCTCTTCCTCCGAATAAAGACAATAAAAAAAATGTACGTAGTAGAAACACTTAAATATGTTACCACTATACATGCAACTGACTCAGAGTCAGTTTATCATAGACTATTTCCTCTCCAACACGTAGAAGGTTTGTAAGCTCATCACTACATGCTAACGTACTCTAGCTTAAACTCATCACTGCACACTAAGGAAATACTACAGGTATCATCTATCGATCATTCTTATTTTATTGTTTCTATTTATATCTATTTGTTTTTATTAATCTGAATTGTATAGACAGCAACTAAGGTTTCAAGTCAAATAATCCTTTCCTTAATCTTCCTCCACTTTATCATCCCTGAAAATTAATACTTACGGAATATTTTTAAGCAAATTCTGGTTTCATTTTACCCTCTGTTTGTTCCAACCAACAAGCTTTCTTCTTGGAATAATTAAATTAGATTTCATTTGCTTTGATTCAGTTCTCTTAATATTTTGCTTGAGTAGTAATTGTTATTTCCTTGGGTAGCAACTTTTATTTCTTACTTGGTTACCTCTACAAAGTATGAAAAACGGCTAATATTTCCTTCAAACTTTGCTTTTGTTACATTTATTCAAATCCCAAAGAATCCCTTTCAAAACATGGCTATTGAAGCTCCCTCACTATTCCTGATCATGATCAATGACACACATATTCTCAGCTACTAAGGGACATGCTCAAGTAGTCATGGTCAAGCAACTGACAAGCAAATCAGCGGTATTGAGTAGAATATTTGCTATGATGATATTTCTGCTTCAGTAACTCAGCACTGAACCTGTCTGAAGTGTATGGAAAATAGGTCAGTTTCAGAACATCAACGTCCAGTTCACAAAAGGAATGATTGAAGGAAATAGTAATCATTTCCTTTGATGCCTACGTAGAAGCAAGTAGGAAATAACACTTACTGACCGAAGACAAAAAAAAAAAAGATTATACACAGTATTAGTAATACTTGACTATTGCACCATTTGTCAAAATGGGCATAAACACATAAGAAGCTTCATAGAGGAAAGTGATACTAGTTTATTACTATAGTACCGATGCAGCATTGGTTATAAATGAATATGTATACAGAATCACCACACTGCGAAATTAGGTCACGAAGTTAGGTCACATAGATAGAACACAGTGTTATTTTTTGATGTCCTGGAATGATGATCGATCATATTCACCAACCTTTCAGCTCATTTCCAGTTCGGATTCCTGAAAGTTTATGATTTGTTTCGAAAGTGTATGTGCGTGTGCGTGTGTGTTTGTGTGTGTGTGTGTGTGTGTGTGTGTGTGTGTGTGTGTAAATGTTGAATCCTTGTTTAAATTGGCTATTATATGTGCACATGTACGTGTATATGTTTGTAGCTTTGTTGGAGTATGTTGAGATTGCTTATTTTCTATGTATGTAGACACATGTGTACGCATTCGTCTGTACGTGTTCGTGTGTAGGTGTTCGTGTGTAGGTGTTCGTGTGTACGTGTTTGCCATTTATGTGTGTGTGTGTAATTTGTTTAGTTTATCTCTGTCTATATGTGTTAGGTATGTCCTCTTGTGTGTTTGTAATGCATGCATGTGCTGCTACGTACGTGTTTGGTGCATAATTTTCAGTCTTGCTTTGCATGCCGAATCTCCGATATCTCGCCTCCGGAGAGAACAAGAATTAATTT
>NC_142936.1:58162513-58192491 GCF_046866305.1 Octopus bimaculoides | reverse complement strand
AGACAGGTGAAGGAACAACAAGCAGGTGTATTAGTTTAACGCTCGGAAGAATGGAAAAGTCTTTGACGTTTCGAGCCTATGCTCTTCGAAAGGGTTAAGATGGGGGGGGGGGGAACGGAGAGAGAAAAAATGTGTAGGGATTAACGGTTCAACATGACGAATATATATATATATAAGATATGCTTCGCCTAAAGATTGGCCCAGGTCATGTCTAAATTATTAGCTCCACTTGACGGGAAGTTTTATGGCATCATAGCCCATTCAAGGAGGAAGTTGTTGTTGACTGAGCTGTTTCCAGGTATAAATGGTTAATCTGGTATTCCTTGCAAAAACTTGTCAAGATACCTTTTGAAGGTAATGTGATCTTTTTCCCCTTTGATTTATTTTGGGATAATATTAAATGGAGCAGGGCCTGTTGAGCAAAAGAAACTGTGTTGCAGTGAATTTATGTGTTGTAACCCTGAACTGTGTAGGGGGCGTATGATACGTGGCCCCAGCATTGGATGTACTCTGAATGTGATGTTGAGGTCGTTTGGACAACGTTGGTGGTATTTTCTCCACATCATGCAAATGATGTAGCACTCACAGCGACGCTGGAGAGAATAAAGTCCCAATGTTTTAATCATAAGCTAATGAATAGTAAAATGATCCAATATACATACATCTGAATCAAAAGCATGTTTCAGTCGTGTGTATCACTGCTTGTAGCGAGAGTGGTACATTATTAATCTTCTGAGCAAGCGAGTACACCTAAGCAAGCGTGACTTCGTATGACAATACCCCTTAGAAGACGCAAAATTGGGCGGCCACAAAGTCTTGTGCTTGCGGTTCTCCAATTGGCAGAAACATCGTTATTTTCAGCCGTAAGCACAAAACCATTTGTGGTTGTCCGTTTTTACGTCTTCCAGGGGCATGATCAAAAGAAATCCTTCCCGCTGAAGTGTAGTTCGAAGGGTGACTGATATTTTCATTAGGTTGCAATGTTTTAGTTCTTATGGGTATGATTTGCTACTACCGATCGAGTTGAGATCCTTGGATCTGGCCGACGAGTTTACTTACGCGCGGCAACGTTACACGCCATCTTCAGCTCATTCTCCGATGGCCCAAAGAAATCGACTGATCCCGATCGCTTAGAGGAAGTAAAAGTCGTAACAAGGAGTGTGTTGGTGAGTGATTACATGTCCATCAGTCGAGTGACTTTTCTTTCGACACGGTCTTAAATATCCAAATGTTTAGCAACAGTACCGTCCCAGGTGTTGTAATTCGTAGAGGATTAGAAGCTACTGGAGAAGATTGAAGTATTTTGTGGATCCGAAAAGGAAGGACTACCTTTGAGATGCAGTCTATATGTTCAGGATTTGTACTCTCCCGCAAAAACCTGTGAAATCGTGAAATAGTATTTAGAAACCGCGATGATTCTATACATGGAAATGGTGCTTGCGTGCAGAAGGTTAGGGAAGATTAGAGGATGAGCGTTGTTGGAGGTGATGGAATGCACGTCGATGATGTATAGAAGAAAGCGTGTGGGGGAAGAGGGAACTTTAGGCACACCAATTTTGATACAGCATGGGACAGAAACAATGCAATTTGCTATCTGAGAGAAAACATGGAGTACATAACCTAAATACGAGAGCAGGATTGGGTCATAGGCGTGAACAAGTGTTTTCCTTCGCTGGTTTGGATGAATCAAAATGTAATAAGTGATATTTGGTAAATGGAAATAGTACGGAAGGTCATATTCGTCGATAGCGTTGATAGCAGATTTTAAAATCTGTCCAATTTAACAGCTCCACCTGGCCCTTGATAATTTTAGTAAAGTTCACTTTGTTGTAAGTATTCAAGCCAGATTTACTGCCTGAGGATAGCTTCCCTATTTCTTCCTGCCAATCAAGAAAACGCTGAAAAGGACCATGGATGGCTCCCTTTGAGCTCCGACAAAACAATAAAAAAGAAAGAATGAACTAAACAGGACAGGAGGAGACACATGGTATGGAGAATCGTTGAAGAAGTCACAGGATGTGTGATAAAAGATTTCAGACAAAAGACACTAAAACAGGAATAATAATAAAGCTGAAGTGAAGAACGAGTACATAATGCGTGGGTTTATTTGTCAAAAACAATGTATGAATATCCCGTAATATAACAATAATAAAAAAAGAAGACATCTGAAAAGTCATAAAACAATTGTTTAATCGTAATTGTTTTTTAATTGATTCTATCTAAAAAGTTAGAAGCGTTGCTTCTCACCGCAGTGATCATATAACGACAACGAGAATCAGGGAAACCAATCATTTAAGTGAATCAATACCTATGACCAGAAAATGTTCGTACAAGTTTATAAAAGAGCACTTTTGGATATTTAGACTAGTTTATCAATGATATTAGCGCAGAGGAACAACGTCAACATGGAGTATTTATCTTCAATGGGTAGCTTTATTGATACACTGCCAATATTTTCGCGCAATGCAGAACCTATTAAGTAGCAAAAATGCCTACAAAAAGCGGGCTAAAAGTAGTAGTAGTAGTAGTAGTAGTAGTAGTAGTAGTAGTAGTAGTAGTAGTAGTAGTAGTAGGAGTAGTAGTTGTTGTTGTTGTTGTTGTTGTTGTAGGGAAGTAGAAGAGAGACCGAGAGTATATATATTTAGATGTGAAATGAATGCATTTTGGGAAATGAGAGAAGAGAAATACATACATATATGCATACATATATACATACATGCGTATATACATATATCCATATCTTTGTACGTAAATAGATAGATAGATAGATAGATAGATAGATAGATAGATAGATAGATAGATAGATAGATAGATAACTACAGAACACGCCAAACACTAATATTGCCAAGAATTGATTTCTGCTTGAGTAAAAGGTGTGGGAGAAAGAAAATTTTTGCTTGTTGCCAAAAATTTGTCGATACGTTTCAATGAACAAAGCAGAAGCGATGCAGGTTAAAAAATTAGTGGTAAGTATAAATTGGTCTCTAATATTTCCGATAAAATGTTTTGTTTCTTTTGTGTTAGGTTTCCTGCTTTATTTGTTTCATGTACATCCTTCTCCCTTCACTTCTCAAACTATTGGTCAGTTGTAGTTGAGTTAAACGTTCAGATAATTCAAAATGTATGAAAAATCATTGCAGCTTTAAAGGAAATATCACATGAACGATTAGATTAGAGAGGAATAGATTCAGCAGGAAACTTCTTGGATCGAGGAGGAAGCTAACTCTGCGTGAAAGGAATATAGGATTTCTAAAAAGTTTCTTCTCACCTCAATAAATTATGTGTTTATAATATATATACATATATATAATGAACTAATCGGAGAATGGACTATGCGAACAATGAACTAAGCGGAGACTGGACTAAGTGGAGCAGGAGCACACACGAGAACGGAAAGTGTCACTGAAGAGGTTACAGATGTATGACGAAAGATTTCCGGACAATGGACGTGAGTTAAAATAAGAACAGTAATAAACGAGTCAAGAATGAATATATAGTGCGTACCTTTGTGGAAAAAATGACCATCCCGAAAAACACAATATATATATATATGTAAATATACACGCATATAGACATACATATAATCATATACAAATACACATACATGAATATATACATATACAGATATATAAATATGTAGGTATATATTATATATTATATATTTATTATTTAATTGAACACCACGTATCTATTTCCAAGTAAGTTTATCTTCACCTTTTTGATGCAACTCTCTACTCTATACTGTTTTCTTCCTCCAGCTTTCTCTAATTTCTTTTTTCTCCCCTCCCTCCTTCATCGTTTTCTATCTGACTGTTTGTCTGTCTCTCTCTCTCTCTCTTGTTCCTCACACGTGACCACTGGATTTGGTTAAAAAGCGACGCTCAGCGATGACTAGAAGAATATTGAGCTATATTCGATAAGCAGCTGATCTAGCAAGCGGGGCTTCATGTCAGTGATGGGGATCGGTGCACAATGATGCTGTCGAGAGGTAGATCCCAAAACGGTGCGCATTCTCTCCTGATGACCCCATACACTTGCTGGCTTTCGATATGTGAAGCTTTCGACTGGTAGCACTTGCATGTGCAAGTTGTTTGCAAAATGTGTGTGTGTGTGTGTGTGTGTGTGTGTGTGTGTGTGTGTGTGTGTGTGTGTGTGTGTGTGTGTGTGTGTGCATGTGTATATAAGCGAGGTATAACTGCTATTTTAAGATATAAACTTTAAACGGTTTAATGTCTGCCCTGAGAAAATAGCGTCATTGGTGAAGATTGGTAAGATCTTCAGTACTGGGCCATCATTATTATTACTTCTGGTTAAAGTGAAATTTAGCAGAATGCATGTCTCAAGAGATATTATGATCTCCCTTTAATTTCCTATATAATGGAATCTAGATGACAACCCCGAACAGTTTAGCATTTCATAATTAAATTTAGAAAAATATATGTCGTTCTTATTTGATGAAATTATTTATCTTAGCGTCTTGTGAAGCATGTATGTGTGCATGTGTATGAGAGAGACAGGTTGTGTATGTGTGTGTGTGTGTATGTGTGTGTGTGTGTGTGTGTGTGCGTGTGTGTGTATGTGTGTGTGTGTGTGTGTGTATGTGTGCGTGTGTGTGTGTGTGTGTGTGTGTGTGTGTGTTTGTGTGTGGGCAGGGTGTACATTGAGAAGACGCTGAGTAATTTTATCAAATAATATCGACAAATATTTTGCTAAATTTAATCGTGAAACTATAAACAAGAGAGAGAGGGGGAGAGAGAGAGGGGGAGAGAGAGAGGGGGGGAGGGAGAGAGGGGGTATAGAGAGAGGGGGTATAGAGAGAGAGGGGGAGAGAGAGGGGGGGAGAGAGAGGGGGAGAGAGAGAGGGGGGAGAGAGAGAGGGGGAGGGGGGAGGGGGGAGAGAGGGGGAGAGAGAGAGGGGGAGAGAGAGAGGGGGGAGAGAGAGAGGGGGGAGAGAGAGAGGGGGAGAGAGAGAGGGGGAGAGAGAGACAAACAGAGAAACGTTTTACATATACATACATACATACATATATATGCATATATATAAAAATATATACATACATACATATATATATATATATATATATATATATATATGCATATATATGTATACATACATATATAGGAATATGCATATATATATATATATATAAATGTATGTATATACATATATATGTAAATATATATATATACATATATTTATTACATGCATGCATGCATGCATACATACATGCATAGGTACATACATACATACATACATACATACATACATACATACATATAAATATATCACTCTGTGGATGTGATGGAAGCGAAAATATAATACTGTATTATAAATCACGGGAGAGATAGAAGACATTTTGCTATGAATATTCTGAATGATATGTTAATGGAAAAGTAATATAGTTGTTCATACTGCATTAGTGCATTTAATATGCTGAACAGCTGCGTTAGATAGAAACGAAGATGATTCAAAGTAAAAATAAATGCTATACCCAAGAGTTATTCATTGTTGCTCACGTTATTAACCACCATTCTGTAAGCCTTAGTTTCTGAATGAAATAATTCTACGAAATAAACTGTTCTCTCAGTGCTGTTAATTTCCCCAGGAATATTCAAATGCAAGAACGTTTCATTCCACGGAAGAAGAAAAAATTCCATCAGCGAGTAACTACATTACAGCTTTTAGTTTGGTCGATTTTAACATCTAGCTTAAAAGCTGTTGGTGTATATTTCCATCCATATGATGTTTTCAGTAATCAAATAAATGGGTGCCAATATGATTTTATGTCAACTGAATTTGCTGGAGCCTCTTATTACCAAAATTTGTGTTCCGCTCAGACAAATCAGGTCAATATTGAAAATGTTTGTTTATGGTATGTAATGTAGAGCAAGAGATTGATCATGACTACATAAAAATTGAGGCCGCAATGTAGTTTCTATTTCTGTTACTATTTCTGGTTGAACTAGTTCACTCATTAATTCAAGAGGGCACACAGAACAGCGATAATTCTAACAATGATGTATTTAATCTTAATACGTTCGGAAAATACCTCCTTCACAGGTTTGGGAAGACAACGAGACACTGAGGATCTCTTGGTGTATCTCCTCGTTTGAGAAGCAGCTTGCTGGACCAAATAATTTGTTTGCTGGTTTCTGTTAAATTCGTCAGCCTGACAGAATAGCTTCGTCTTGGGAGACACTCAACAAGATCGAGACACCATCATATCTCGAAGTTCCCCTACACTCATGAATTAGATGTATCATGAACACTAAAGGACGTTGTTCTCCAATGACGAAAAACAACAGCGATCGAAATATTCATGTTCGAATCTGCCAGAACGTATTAAAGATGAACAGGTAGATTATAGTTCACTTGTTCTTTAACTTTTTTTTCCTTTTGTACCCTTATATCTGGTTATATAACTTGTAGTAGAATAGCTTCTGTCAAATAAACTTATGAATGACACTATGTATAGAGTAAATGTTTGGAGGTGATACAACGAATTTTTAAGAATTCATTCAGAAAACAAGATTGTTCCACTTTCAAGCGTGTTTTCTTTAAAACACGACTGCTTTGTCTTTCTTTCAAAATAGACATTACCCTTAAGTTTTACACACTGCGGAATGAAATCGTAACAACTTTTCGATTTTTTATTGAAGCTTTTTCTCGCTTTGCTTATATGGTTATATCATAATCTTATACGTTTGTCTGATTAGAAACTTAAATATTCGATTTGCAAATAACAACAGTAATAAGATATATTAGTTATTTAAATGTTTAACTTCCATGAAAAACTGAAAATGTTATTTTTTTACTAGAAATTCTTATTGAAATAAGCAACAGATTAAAGTACAAAATTCTTGGAGAGCCAGAAAATGTTGAAGAAAAACTATATTATTTTTCACACTTACAAATGAAATATATATTTACTATCTTTAGTAAGAATTATTCGACCTTAGACAGTTTTTTCCTAATTCTCATACATCTTTAATATAACATTTCAGCGCAAATTTTAAATATTGATGTTAAAAAGATTCATGTACGAGAAACAGTAGTAATATTGAGCAAGAAAAACAGGCCAGTAGAGTGTACAGAATAAATCACTCTCCAACAGTTTGAGATTCTTTAATAAATTATTGAATAGTTTCTACAGTTTGCATTGGTAAAACATAAGATATATATATGAATCAATAAAAGAGCTTTGCTTGTTCGCTCGAGCTGAAAGAAGAAGCCAAATTTCCTTCAAATCAAACTCTACCGTCTTTAAAAAGATGGTTATTGAATAACGTAGCTCGAAGATATACTATGCCAGAAAATGAAGACAGTATGGTCATGGCTGGAATGCTTTTTCTCATAGGTCCGCTCGTCTAGACCTGACTACGAAATAAATAACAGTCTGGAATTTCAAAGATATCGGCATTACCAACGTCATTTTTGGTTGGTATTGATGAAAATAAATTTATTGTAGAAAACACCATGTTCTAGATTCATTAAACATTAATGAATGACTTATCTATTTTACGTTTTCCTATATTATCCACAAAGAAACAAAGTGATTGACAGCGTTTTATAACATTAGATTGATATTTTACTTAGGTACGAGGCAACCAATTTATGAGAGAAGGGAATAAGATTGATATAAAGATATGAATATTTGATAATCAAGGTGAAATTAATCTGGAAGATTCCTATGAGTTATAGGTCAATGTATCTGGGAATTTAGAAAAAAGAAACAATATCATTAAAATCGTATTAATGCTTTAGGGTTGTTTTGTAACACTTTTGCTATCTATTTAATTCTGTAAATGATTTTAGATAAATCTCAAACATTTGTAGTCACTGGAGCATGATATCGCCATGTCACGCGCATGTAGTTGTGATGCATGTGCCTGTTGTACACTTTTCAGACGGGTAGTCATGATGGGTATGTTGGGCTTCGTATTTTTGCACCCCAGTGTCACTTTGATAATAATAATAATGATAATAATAATAATAATAATACCAATAGTAAATGGTGCACTTGAATGTATCAGCCCTCAACTACCATGGTGCAAGTGTGAAGGTAGAACACCTACAATAATCAGCATTGCTTGGAACTGTAAAACTTCTTTCCAGACTTCTTAAAGCATGACCAGTAAACAAGTGTCACCTTAGTCAGCTGGGACTTTTCATCATACCCAGCAAAATAAGCTGTGAATTTTCATCACCAGAGATTTGCTTATCAGTTGTTTGACCTTAACCAATTGAGCATGTTCTTTAGTGGTTGATGGTATGTGCATCTCTGATCGCGAGCAGAAGTAGTGGAGGAACATCATAGCCATGTGTTGAGAGGAATTCTTTGGGGTTTGGATAATTCACCTCTGGAAACATGGGTATTTCGTTCAACATCCTTAAACAACCTGCAAATTCATGCACTGTTAATCTTGATAGGAGATCACCATATCGCGCACATAATGTTTTATCTTGGCTGCTCAAAATCAGAGCTTATTGAGCCGGAACCCATCAAAGCAAATAAATCAGATGTTGTGAAAGACCAAAGCAATAAAGTTTGTTAATTGATTGACAGGCGCATACCTAGGCCAATGCTCTGTAAACATAAACCCAAATACCAAATCTTCCCCCTCTCTCAATACACTGGAAACACTTCAATTCAATTCTGTTCAAATAAAGAAAGCGTACTCATTAAAAAATATAAACTACAGCTGAATATACATTTAGAAATAATAAAAAGGACTAAAGAGAAAAAACGAAAACAGACTCAATTTCTCCACAAAAAAACAACCAGGAACAAGTAAAATTTTAGTAACAGTCTTCTACCCGGGTTTTGAAACTGCAACTCCAAATCACCATACAATAGCACCATACAAACACCAGTTGTCGACGTCAAATATCTCTAAACCAATGAGATTTTACAAACACCAGTTGCTGACGTCACCTAACTCTAGACCAATCAAAACCGAACTTCAGCAATCTAAGAGAATCAACCAGAACGGCTGATGACCGTTCCCCGCAGGGAAGCCAACCAGGCAGAACGATGGCACAGTTCCGAGGGTGGCACTTCCTAGGTGGGACTTCCTAGGTGGGACTTCCTGGGTGGCACTACTGGGGAGCCCCATGGCACAGTTCCAAGGGTGGCACTTCCTGGCTGGCACTTCTGGGGAGCCTCATGGCACAGTTCCTAGGGTGGTACTTCCTGGGTGGCACTTCTGGGGAGCACCAATAGCACAGTTCCGAGGGCGTCACTTCTGGGGATCCCCATGGCACAGTTCCGAGGGTGGCACTTCCTAGGTGACACTTTTGGGGTGGCACTTCTGGGAAGCCCCATGGCACAGTCCTGAGGGTGGCACGTCCTGGGTGACACTTCTTGGGTGGCACTTCTGGGGAGCCTCATGGCACAGTTCCTAGGGTGGTACTTCCTGGCTGGCACTTCTGGGGAGCCTCATGGCACAGTTCCTAGGGTGGTACTTCCTGGGTGGCACTTCTGGGGAGCACCAATAGCACAGTTCCGAGGGCGTCACTTCTGGGGATCCCCATGGCACAGTTCCGAGGGTGGCACTTCCTAGGTGACACTTTTGGGGTGGCACTTCTGGGAAGCCCCATGGCACAGTCCTGAGGGTGGCACGTCCTGGGTGACACTTCTTGGGTGGCACTTCTGGGGAGTCACATAGCACAGTTCCGAAGGGTGGCACTTCCTAGGTGGCACTGCCTGCGTGACACTTCTTGGGTGGTACATCTGGGGAGCCCCATGGCACAGTTCCGAGGGTGGCATTTCCTAGGTGGCACTCCCTGGGTGGCACTTCTTGCGTGACACTTCTGGGGAGCACCATGGCACCATACAAACACCAGTTGTCGACGTCAACTATCTCTAAACCAATGAAATTTTACAAACACCAGTAGCTGACGTCACCTAACTCTAGACCAATCAAAACCAGACTTCAGCAATACAACAAAATCACACTTTATGAGGGACGGCTGATGACTGTTCCCCACAGGGAAGACGACCAGGCAGAACGATGGCACAGTTCTGAGGGTGGCACTTCTGAGTAGGCCCATGGCAAGGTTCCGAGGGTGGCGCTTTCTAGGTGGCACTTCTGGGGAGCCCCATGGCACAGTTTCGAGGGTGGCACTTCCTAGGTGGCATTCCTTGGGTGGCATTTCTGGGGAGTCCCATGGCACAGTTCCGAGGGTGGCACTTCTGGGGAGACCTATGGCACAGTTACGAGGGTGGCACTTCCTGGGTAGAAATTCTTGGGTGACACTTCTTGGACGGCACTTCTGGGGGGCCCCATGGCACAGTGCTGGGGGTGGCACTTCTTGGGTGGTACTTCTTGGGTGTCACTACTAGGGATCCCCATCGCAAAGTTCCGTGGGTAGAACTTCCTGGGTGGCACTTCTTGGGTGGCACATCTGGGGAGCCCCATGGCACAGTTCCGAGGGTGGCACTTCCTAGGTGGCACTTTTTCGGTGGCACTTCTGGGGAGCCCCATGGCACGGTTCTGCGGGTGGCACTTCCTAGGTGGGACTTCTTGGGTGGCACTTCTGGGGAGCCCATATCACATTTCCGAGGGTGGCACTTCCTAGGTGGTACTTCTGGGGAGCCGCATGGCACAGTTCCGAGGTTGGCACTTCCTGGGTGGAAATTCTTGGGTGGCAGTTCTGTGGGGCCCCATGGCGCAGAGCTAAGGGTGGCACTTCATGGGTGGAAATGCTTGGGTGTCACTTCTAGAGAGCCCCATGGCACAGTTCCGAGGGTGGCACTTCCGAGGAGGTACTTGTAGGGCGGCACTTCTGGGGAGCCCCATGGCACAGTTCCGAAGGTGGCACTTCCTGGGTGGCACTTCGGGGAGCCCCATGGCACAGTTCCAAGGGTGGCACTTCCTATCTGGGACTTCTTGGGTAGAAATTCTTAGGATCCCCATGGCACAAGTTCGAGGGTGGCACTTGCTAGGTGTCACTTCCTGGGTGGCACTTCTGGGGAACCCCATGGCACAGTTCCGAGGGTGGAAATTCTTGGGTGAAAATGCTTGGGTGGCACTTCTGAGGAGCCCCATGGCACATTTCCGAGGATGGCACTTCTTGTATGGCGCTTCTTGGGTGGCACTTCTTGGGTGACACTTCTTGGGTGGCACATCTGGGGAGCTCCATGGCACAGTTCCGAGAGTGTCACTTCCAGGGTGGCACTTCCTGGGTGGCACTTTCTGGGTGGCACTTCGGGGAGCCCCATGCCACACTTCCAAGGGTGGCACTTCCTAGTTGGCTCTTCTTGGGTGGCACGTCTGGGGAGGCCCATGGCAAAGTTCCGAGGGTGGCTCTTCCTAGGTGGCACTTCCTGTGTGGCACATCTGGGGAGCCTCGTGGCACAGTTCTGTGGGTGGCACTTCTGGGGAGTCCCACGGCACAGTTCTGAGGGTGGCACTTCATGGGTGGCACCACTTGGATGGCACATCTAGGGAGCCCCATGGCACAGTTCCGAGGGTGGCACTTCCTAGGTGGCACTTCCTGGGTGGCACATCTGGGGAGCCTCGTGGCACAGTTCTGTGGGTGGCACTTCTGGGGTGCCCCATGGCACAGTTCTGAGAGTGGCACTTCATGGGTGGTACTTCTTTGGTGACACTTCTAGGGAGCATCATGGCAGAGTTCCGAGAGTGGCACTTCCGAGGTGGCACTCCCTGGGTGGCATTTCTGGGGAGCCCCATGGCACCATACAAACACCAGATGTGGACGTCAACTATCTCTAAGCCAATGAAATTTTACAAACACCAGTTGCTGACGTCACCTAACTCTAGACCAATCAAAACCGGACTTCAGCAATACAACAAAATGACCCTTTATGAGGAACGGCTGATGACCGTTCCCAACAGGGAAGACAACCAGCCAGAAAGATGGTGCAGTTCCGAGGGTGGCACTTCCTGGGTGGCACTTCCTGGTTGGCACTTCTGGGGAGCCCAATGGCACAGTTCCGAGGGTGGCACTTCTGGGGAGCCCTATGGCACAGTTCCGAGGGTGGCACTTCCTAGGTAGCGCTTTCTGGGTGGCAATTCTGGGGAGCGCCAGGGCACCATACAAACACCAGTTGTCGGAGTCAACTATCTCTAAACCAATGAAATTTTACAAACACCAGTAGCTTGTCCCATGCGCGGCACCTTGAGCTGCTGTCTTCTGCTATAGCCTCGCGCTGACCAAAGCCTTGAGAGTGGATTTTGTTGACGGAAATTGAAAGAAGCCCGTTGTATATCTATGTGTGTATGTCCTTGTGTCTGTGTTAGTCCTCCACCAGCGCTTTACAGTTGGTGTTGGTTGATTATGTCTCTGTAACCTCACAGTTCAGCAAAAGAGACTCATAGAATAAGTACTAGGCTTAAAATAGTAAATACTTGTGTCGACTCGTTCGACTAAAAATGTAGTGCCCCAGCAAATATATATATACTAGCGTTATAGCCCGGCGCTGCTCAGGATTAAGCTAGGATTATTAAGTGATCAAGTGCTTTATTTCAAACCAAAATAAGTAACATCGACATCAGATTTGAGCGAAATCCGTTGACATTGGTTTGGCTGAAAATGGTTTGCTGGCAATTTGATTGGGAAATCCCATAAGGAATCGGTTTATTGGTTATTTCCACTCATTGACTGTTTTTTTTTAAAAGTTGCATTAGAGATCTGCATAGGAGAAGGTTGATCTGAAGGTTTGCATTGGGGATGTGGATTGGAGTAATTTAGGAAAACTTACCAACAGCCTTAACCAAAAAATAAGGGGCCTGTCCCTTCTAGGTTAACTCTAACCCTAACCCTAAACCCGAACCCTAACCCTGACTCTAAAACCGTAACCCTAACACCAACCGTAATCCTAATCCTAACCTTAAACATAACCCTAATCCTAACCGTAAAACTAACCCTAACACTAAAACCCTAACCGTAACACCCTAGTAGAAATCGTGCGGGTGTCAATGTGGAAAATTACCAAACCCTTTTTGTGGTCCGAAAAACGGGTTTGGAGGGTGGTGACTAACAAATTGTTACATACGTTTTTGTTTCATAGTTGTAAAATATAAACAAAACTCTTTCGCTCCCAAAGTAATATATGTGCGTGTGTGTGAGAGTGAAAGTGGGGAGAAACATGAACGATTTAAAATAAATAAATTATTTAAAATAAATATATTTTAATTGTTGTGTGAGAAAGTATATATAATCTCATTATAGAATATAGTGTCTTTCAAAAACATCGTATATTTTAAACTATATCTCATGTTAAAAAAAAAATGCATTTTACATTTTACACTTACTCGGTCTTTCTTACCTACATTTTCATTCGTAATACGCTTTCTGTCTCCCTCTTGCACTTCTTCGTTCTATTGGGTTTTTTTTGGTTATTTTTTTTTTTTTTGTTAGACGCTGGCAAAGTAAGCTCTGTTTTAGAAAAATTTGCTTTGCTTTGTGTCTCCCTTTCCCATTTTTTCATTTTTTTTTTTTTGTTAGACGCAAGCAAACCCTCTGTATCTCTGCCCTGTCACAAACACACTATTTCTCTCTCTCTCTCTCTCTCTCTATCTCTCTCTCTCTCTCTCTCTCTCTCTCCCCTTCACGCGCGTACGCACAGATTTGACTTCGCCATGTCAACAAACTTCAAAACTGGTAAAAGTTTATCGATTTTTACAGCTATACGCGGGTGCCTCTGAGAGAAAAAGTTGACGAAAACGCAGATAGGGTCATGAACAATGTCCTCCTAAAATTGGAGTGACATGCGTGCTAGTTTTTGGACGTGCATAAGGTACAATCACGTACACACACACACATCTCGACTTTTATAGATATGATATATATATATATAATTTGAAAGAAGGTTTGAAAATGCAATTTTAAAGATGTTTATTCACTTGACCGGTTTCACTTTTTTCAGAAAAAATTTATTCTTAAAAAGTGAAACCGGACAAGTGAATAAACATCTTTAAAATTGCATTTTCAAACCTTCTTTCATATATATTACCGCTCGTTCGGTACCTTACAACTTTACTTTGTTTTATTTATATATATATATATATATATATATATATATATATATATATATACATATATATACATATATATATATGTACATATATATACATATATATATATGTATGTATGTATGTATTTATATATATTTTTATACCAAAAATTAGGCAAAAATATTGTATCTGTTAACAAACGTAGCAAAATACTCACAATTGAGTTTTTGTATATATATCGACTTAAATGAGAGTTCAAAACTGATCCATTGAAAATACTTTATTATAATAATAATAATGAAAATGATCTATGATCATTTCGATGCAATATCCCGATCGATTCATGCATATTATAAAATATTATAAAATATGTCTAATTTATAATATGTCTAATTTTCTTCGGTATATTTAACTTTGTCACTTAGCTAATTAGTTTTTTTTTTCTTTTGTAACTTGTTAACTATAATTTGAATGTGTTTTAATGTAGATAATTTATTCTCTATAACCTTGTAGGCTTGAATAACCTTATGAGGCTTTTTACTTATAAATACTAAATTAGTATAAGGCTTTTTTAGATTATGTATACTTGAGTATATCATATATGAGCATTACTTTTTAGGTATATTTCTATTTGACCAGGATCTTGTATTTTAAATGTTTTTTTTAAATATCTAAATGTTTTTTTTCTTCGGTATGAATTTTGTATTTATTTTTATGTTTATAACTCCAACGTTTCTTTTTTGAAATCTACAGCGTTCCGGATTGGTTCATAACTGAACTTCATAGTCTACCATCATTAATTTGAATCATTTGCTTGATTTCAATACCATTATGATGAACGGTTGTATATCATCTCATGTTTTTTCAACCTGATTTTTTTTTGCATGTTTTCATAGGTCAACTATGAAAATTGTATATAAATGTTATCTATTTTTATTGTCTACCTACTACTAATAATAATAATAAGGCCCTGAGGAGATGCATTATCCCATATTTTATAATATTTTATAATATGCATGAATCGATCTGGATATTGCATCGAAATGATCATAGGTCATTTTCATTATTATTATTATAATAAAGTATTTTCAATGGATCAGTTTTGAGCTCTCATTTAAGTCGATATATATATATATATATATATATATATATATATATATATATATATATATATATATATATATATATATATATATATATATATAGTTAGTTAGTTAGTTATATACACGTTTTTGTCTATCATAGGAGTTAAAACACTTTGCAGTTGCATGCGAGAGTAAATATAAAATAAAGTATATACAACGTGAAGCGCTAGCAATATGCCATTAAATTCAATTCTACAACCACAACTCTAGAAAAAAAGGTACGAGTAGTGAAATGATTCTTTGTTCCTTCTGGGGGGTTTTACTTTTGTTTTTATCTTTGTTTTGTTTTTTTCCCTAAGGAATGGAAATATCGGACTCATCGTGTAACCCTACGTCTAGTTACCATTAACCGTGTTCAAAGGCTTGTATCAACAGTTGATATCGACAATTTTCCTTAGTCCTGTAAACTCGTAAAGAAACACGGCAGATAAACAATCTGTCTCCTTAATACAGAAATCTTTTGAGAACTTTGTAACATGAAGCCTGTTTCTGCAATTTTCAAATAAATAGTCGATGCTTGCGTTTCTGACAAATAACCTCATATTGTATACCGCATCTACTTGATTCAATGAAGTAGTTTGTTGAAATCAAAATCCTGTTTGGAATTCGTATATCTTTAAACAAACAATACCAACAAAATCTCTTATGAAGGAAATCGCTTCACTTAAAAATAAGATATTTGTGGAGTAAAAGTCTGATTTCTACATAACTCATACTTCAGACTTAATGTCTTCGAAATATTGATTCAGCACATACTTTCTTTTACTCGGAATCTTCTGAATTAACGTAATAATATCATTCTCTCTTTACTTTCTGTGTTCAAAGCTGCCGAGGTGAACTTTGCCTTTCATCTTTCCGGGTTCAATAAAATAAAATGGTTGTCAAGTACAGAGGTGGGGTCGATATAATCGACTATATCCAGCTACAAAATGTATGACTTTGCGCCTTGGTTAGAAATCAATATTATAATTAGATATATGAAACGTGGAAATTTTATTCCTGTCAGACTCTGACAAGAGCAGCCAGTTAACTGAAATTATGAGTACTGGATTAAATGCTTTTTAATATTTAATTACATATATTTTGGATGATCTGATTTCAAATCCCCATGAATTGTCTTACACTTCTTCCTTCTGAGATTAATTAATAAATTCCAGCATTGTGCTGGAGTTCATTAAAATCGATTTTGTTGTTCTACGGATAGAATCTTCTTTTGTGCCCATATAGGACATAAACATATTTGAATATATATGTATACAAAATCATAACCATATTTTTATTGAATATATATATTATATATATATATATTCTGTCTTGGTGTGAAGTGATGTCCTTTGGTTAAATTACGGAGCTTTTAGGTAGCTTGGAAAGCGGATCGCACCAATATGTTTGGCGTTTAAGATACATCAAGGATCGCTTATATGAACTTCCAAATTGACTCAAAACAAGAGTGCAATCTAATTATTAAAATTGTAAATAAGAATGTGAGTGACTTACTTCATTTACACCATGCAACAAGGTTGAAAGCCGAGTATCAATACAGCGTGGATTGTGAGTATATGCTTTCGTGCGTATTTTGTGTAAACATATGTGAGTGTATGTGTTATTCTATTACTCTGTTACTTGTTTAGTCATTTGACTGCAGCCATAAAGAGGTTTTAGTCGCAAAAATAGACCCCAGGACTTATTCTTTGTAAGCCTAGTACTTATTCTATCGATGTATCAGGTCGTCCCATAAGTTCTGTCCGATTTTACCCTTTTTAAAATTGAATGAAATTTAATAGTATTTTAGAATGTCTAATGGAATTAAAAATTATTTTTATGCATTTGTGTACATTTAAACTAATTAGATATTATTTTACAGAATTATAGAATTAAAATTTCTTTGATTAAAACCCTTTCTGACATGGAAGTATCCAAAGAGTATTTAAGGCACATAATGCTTTATGAGTACAAATAAGGAAACTCTGCAGCCGAAGCGACTCGAAACATACACTCAGTTTATGGAAAGAATGCTTGAATGAAAGAACTTGCAGAAGATGGTTTGCAAAATTCAGAAGTGGCGATTTCAGCCTTGAAGATGAAGATCGAACTGGATGTCCAGTTGAGTTTGATGATAAGCTCCTTGAGGCATTACTTGAAGAAAAACCTGCATTATCAGTTAAAGAATTTGCAATAACGCTTAGTTCAGATCATACAACTGTTCATCGTTTATCTTCAACAACTTGGAAAGTTCCTAAACTTGGAAAATGGGTGCCTCATGAATTGTCCGAAAGCAACCGCAAAACCCGAGTTGATATCTGCTCTTCTCTCCATTCTTCCGAACTCATTTCACCCCTTTTTTTGGTAGACTTGTGACTGGTGACGAAAATGGATCTTCTATCAAAATGTTACACGTCGTAAACAGTGGCTTAGTAAAAGGGAAAAAGCTCAACCGCAACCGAGAAGGGAACTTCATGGGAAAAAGGTTCTTCTCTCTATCTGGTGGAATTGCAAAGGAGTAATTCACTTTGAACTGTTACCACCTAATGCAACAATCAATGCTCAAGTCTACGGTCAGCAATTAGAGCGTTTGAACCAAGCTTTGAAGGAAAAGAGACCCACTTTAATGAATCGAAAAGGAGTGATGTTTCATCAGGACAATGTGCAACCACACACTGCAAAGTTCACATCATAGAAGATCGAAGAGCTTGGTTGGGAAAAAATTCCTCATCCACCTTATTCTCCAGACCTTGCTCCAGACTACAATTTGTTTCGGGAGACATAACTTTCGCAAGCCAGGAGGAGGTTGAAACTGACATTTCAGAGTTCTTCACTTTGAAACCAAAAGAGTTTTACATTGATAGGATTAAAAAGCTTGTAAATAGATGGAATGAAGTCATAGATAATCAGGGAAAGTACATTGATGATTAAATTTCAATTAAATATAACATTTGATCACTTGTTTTCTTTATTCAAAATTCGGACAGAACTTATGGGACGACCTGATATATTGGGACGTAAACACACCAACATCGGTTGTCAAGTGATGGTGGGGTGGGGGACAAACACAGACACAAAGACGTACACAAATAAATATGTACACACACACACACACACACACACACACATATATATATATATATATATATATATATATATATATATATATATATATATATATATACGTAAATGTACAACGTTGGAATGAGTTGTCAACACCGCGTTGATGCATAAATAATTTCTTTATTTGTGAATTATGACTACCATTGGTTTCATGTTAAGAAGAGTAGGAGACTATCCAAGTATCTTAACAATTTTTCAAACCGATCACGTAGAGAAAGGTGTTCGCCTCTATTTTGGAAAACATCCAAAATAGAGAGAAACACCTTTCTCCGTGTGATCGGCTTGAAAAATTGTTAAGATATTTGGATAGTCACCTACTCTTCTTAACATGAAACCAATGGTAGCCTTAATTCACAAATAAAGATATATATATATATATATATATATATATATATATATATATATATAGGCGCAGGTGTGGCTGTGGGGTAAGTAGCTTGCTTACCAACCACATGGTTCCGGGCTCAGTCCCACTGCGTGGCAACCTGGCCAAATGTCTACTACTATAGCCTCGGGCCGACCAAAGCCTTGCGAGTGGATTTGGGAGACGGAAACTGAAAGAATCCCGTCGTATAAATATATATATATATATATATATATGCGCGCGCGTGTGTGTGCGTGTAAATGTTTGTGTATCTGTGTTTGTTCCCCCAACATCACTTGACAACCGATGCTGGTGTGTTTACGTCCCCGTAACTTAGCGGTTCGGCAAAAGAGCCCGATAGAATAAGTACTATGCTTACAAAGCGTAAGTCCTGGGGTTGATTTGCGGTGCTCCAGCATGGCCGCCGACAAAAATGACTAAAACAAATAAAATTATATATATATATATATATACATACGACGATCTCCTTTCAGTTTCCGTCTATCAAATCCACTCACAAGGCTTACTCGGCCCCAAGCTATAGTAGAAGACACTTGCCAAAGGTGCCACGCAGTGGGACTGAACCCGGAACTATGTGGTTGAGATCCAAGCTTCTTACCATACAGCCACGCTTGCACCTATATACATTCATACATATAAACAGGTATTTCTGGTATATTTTACCAATTTCTCTCAACTTAAATCCCAAAACAATACATTTTCATTGAATTTTAGACATTAACTACGTGTGGATGTGTGTGGTCTGTGTGTATGCATGTATATATATATATATATACACATATGTGTGCGTGTGTGTGTGCATACATGATTATATACATGTATTCAGATGTATATATATATATATCTGCACACGTAAGTTTATGTATGCATGTGTTCATTTGCATGTCATTGCGTTTCTTGATCAGTAATTTTTGATTAATGTATATGTATGTGTGCATGTCTGTATGTTTATACTTGTGCATGTGTAGATAGTGCAGTCTAAACTTCCGGAACAAGTAAATTATTCGCTAATACTCTCTCTCTCTCTCTCTCTCTCTCTCTCTCTCTCTCTCTCTCTCTCTCTCTCTCTCTCTCTCTCTCTCTCTCTCTCTCATGCCTTGATCTTCTCAAGACAGGCAGGAGCAACTCTAAATCTTAAACAATCAAATTGTTTGACCACATCGAATCTCAATTATAATTGTAAATAGGAATGAGATGAATAGGAAATCAGTAGAACTTGGATATTTTTCACCCAGCCAGCTTGCTATATTGCTATTCCGCTAAGATAATACTTTATCTCCCGTTGAGAAAGATCAGTCTATTGTCGCTTCTTATTATCTTCGGAGATATCTTAAATTGTATCTTTCAATCACTCTAAGTATGAAGTGTTGTTGTTGTTGGCACTCCGTCGCTTACGACGTCGAGGGTTCCAGTTGATCCGATCAACGGAATAGCCTGCTCGTGAAATTAACGTGCAAGTGGCTGAGCACTCCACAGACACGTGTACCCTTAACGTAATTCTCGAGGATATTCACCGTGACACAGAGTGACAAGGCTGGCCCTTTGAAATACAGGCACAACAGAAACAGGAAGTAAGAGTGAGAGAAAGTTGTGGTGAAAGAGTACAGCAGTGTTCGCCACCATCCCCTGCCGGAGCCTCATGGAGCTTTAGGTGTTTTCGCTCAATAAACACTCACAACGCCCGGTCTGGAAACCGCGATCCTTTGACCGCGAGTCCGCTGCCCTTACCACTGGGCCATTGCGCCTCCACAGTATGAAGTGTAGCTATTTATTTACATGTAATTATTGACTCATAGTTCATGGGACTCCGTAAATGAAAGGTCTCGTATTTTCCTCATTTCCAAATCCAAGATAGTGATTTTTTGTAGATCAGTTTATATTTTCATCTTCAAAATATCGCTTAACAGTTTTCGAAAGTGAATACCAAAGATTATTACTTCCCAAAATCTTTTATCTTTTACTTGTTTCAGTCATCAGAGTGCGGTCATGCTGGGGTACCAATTTGCGGAATCAATCGACCTTAGTACTTATTTTCTTTTTAAGCCTGGTACTTATTCTATCGGTGTCTTTTACCAAACCGCTAAGTTACGAGGACGTAAACACACCGACACCGGCCATCAGCGGTGATGGGGGACAAATACAGACACAAATACACACACACACATACACACACACACACACACACACACACGCATGCATGCACATATACATATATATATGTATATATAATCATTATCATCATCACCATCATCATTCAACGTCCGTTTTCCATGCTGACATGGGTTGAACGGCTTGACTGAAAACTGGTAAGCTGCGCCAGTTTCCACTCTAATTTGGCATGTTTTCTAACGCCAACCACTCCAAGTGTAGTGAACGCTTTTTATGTGCCACTGGCATGGGTGCCAGTTATAGAACACCGGCATCGGCCACGACTAAGATCACAAAGCACGGTATACCACCAAAGGTCTCGGTCACCTGATATAGCCTCCTTGAAACCAAACGATTGAATGATGCATTTTACGTACTACCGGCACTGGTTCCAGTTACACGTCACTTGCATCGGTCACGACTACGATTTTACTTGGCTTCATGGGTCTTCTTAAGTACGGCTATCGCCCAACATTCGAAGGGTGCTTCTTACGTGCCAGTTACGCAACAATGACATCGGTCACGGTTACGACCTCACTTTGCTTGATGGGTCTTCTCAAGCACGATATATCACCAAAGGTCTCGCTCACTTGCCTTTGCCCCCGTGAGGCCCAACATTCGAAAATCATGCTTCACCGCCTCGTCCCATGTCTTCCTGGGTCTACCTCTTCCACAGGTTCCCTCCACTGTTAGAGTTCGGCACTTTTTCACACAGATGTCTTCGTCCATACACATCTCATGACCATACCACCGCGGTTGTCACTCTTGCACACCACATCTTTCATGCCCAACTTTTCTCATGCACGCTGACATTACACATCCGGCGAAACATACTAGCTTCATGTCTTCCTACGCAGGTCTTCGGCGGTCATAGCCCATGTTTCACGGCTGTGTAGCATGGTTGTTCGCACATAGGCATCATACGATCTGCCTTTCACTGAGAGAGAAGCTATTTGTTACCAACAGAGGTAGGAGCTCTCTGAACTTTGCCCAGCCTATTCTCATTCTAACAGCTATGCTCTCAGAGGATCCACCCCGCTACTGATTTGATCACCTAGGTAATGGAAGCTATCGACTACTTCTAGTTTTCCCCACTGGCATTTGCTAGAGTCTATTTTCTGTACAATTTTAGTGTTAATTATACCTGTGCACCTTCCACACACAAAAACTATTTTCCCTGTTAACTTCCCTCTGATATTGCTGCAGTTCTTATGTGTCCATAGCTTACACGGGGTACATCTTATGGAGTTTCTTATTTCTTTATTGCCCACAAGGGGCTAAACACAGAGGGGACAACCAAGGACAGACAAAGGGATTAAGTCGATCACATCGACCCCAGTGCGTAACTGGTACTTAATTTATCGACCCCGAAAGGATGAAAGGCAAAGTCGACCTCGGCGGAATTTGAACTCAGAACGTATCGGCAGACGAAATACCGCTAAGCATTTCACCCGGTGTGCTAACGTTTCTGCCAGCTCGCCGCCTTGTGGAGTTTCTACCTATGCCTTTTCTACAGACCGAGTAGGGCCATCTACCTGAAGGGATTTGTGATTTGTCTGCTCTTCTGCTCACTAAGACTTTGGCTTTTGCGAGATTAACTCTAAAGGCCCTTCGATTCTAGATCTTGCTTTCACGCCTGAAATTTCTTCCCTAGTTCCGGTAGTGATTCGGCTATAAGAACAAGGTCATCAGCATAGAGGAACTCCCAGAGGCAGCCCATCTTAAACACCTCTGTTATTGCATGGAGGACTATGATGAAAAAAAGGAGGCTGAGGACCGATCCTTGGTGAACTCCTACTTGTACCCTAAATCCATTGGTATAGTCGTTGCTAACCTTCACCTTACTGACATCATCCCTCTATGTATGTGTGTGTGTCTGTGTGTGTGTGTGTGTGTGTGTGTGTGTGTGTGTGTGTGTGTGTGTGTGTGTGTGTGTGTGTGTGTGTGTGTGTGTGTGCGCGTATACAACGGGCTTCTTTCTGTTTCCGTCTACTAAATACACTCACAAGTCTAAAGTAGAAGACACTTGCCAAGGTGCTACGAAGTGGGACTAAACCTCCATACCGTATGGTTGGGAAGCAATCTTCTTACCAAACTTCTTTTTTGTAATCATTATCGCCCTCCATCATTAATTATCATAAAAATCAGCTAGACGGGATTTTCTGTAATACTAGTTAAATATAGTTTATCTTACAGCTATAGCTTTAGACGAGTTAATTTCTTTAATTATTTCATTAAGAGAAACCTTTCCAAATGTTTATAGTCTTCACTTTCTTCGCCTTTAATACACTTATTATCGACATGGTCACAAGTAGTTTCTTATGGATGCTCAGCTCTAGTGTGGTCATTGACATCTACATACAAGCAAGCTGTCAACCAGTGTGCCACCTCACGAGACTGTTCTGCTATCACACAGTGAAATAATTGAGGCAGACATGATGTAGACATGTTGTTCGTTTACTGTTATTTGCATATTGTTCTCACTTCAAGAAATAAAATTACAATCGACAGCCTTACTTTTACGTTCAGCAAATGTGCTTATTGACGTAATTGTTTTGTCGTGAAATAGTTTAGCTCTGGGTGAAATTCGTCCCAGTATATTTTCAACAATTTATATAGCCAATCAATGATCTTTTTTTTTCTTTTTTCACATTTTATAGCAATTATAGAGTCATCATTAAGTCCAAGGAAAATATATTTTTTCCATTTCTTTCATAACTACAATTAATAAGAGTTTATTTACCATCACCGATGTTGTTTTTCTTCAGTTCTTCACCAACAATATTGATGCCATTGTGTTCAACCGTGTTGTAAGCAGAAATTCTCTGCAAAGTGAATTAAAGTTTGAAATAAATATCGATAAAAGTTTCATTCAATTAGAGTGATCAAAAGAAAAAGACAGTTATTTAGCAGAGCTGATAGATTGTACATTAATGCTGGAGATGGTAGTCATCGAAAACTTGATGAATAGTCATTTACGCCGAGCATACATCTGTTCGCGCCTAACATCACTTGCATACACATAAAAATGAAAAAAGAAAATAGTACTAGGCACGGCAAAAATATTACTTATTTCTTACGGTAGGTTTTACATATATATATATATATATATATATATATATATATATATATATATATATATACGATATGCAGTAACTGTCACTACAAAACAATACAGAAATGTTATGCAGATTATCCTAGGGTTTACATACACATCATACAGACAACACTACTGAGGAATGCACAAACATTATGTAGAATACAAAAGTATTTATGCATATACAAAGCATAGAAAAAAGTAATTCTACTAGAAATACACATATAAAACTTAAGGTTCTCCTAGTACAATAGAGAAAAATAACAGAAGCAAACACTGCACACAGACAAGAAACACGGAGACTTGTAGAATCTTAACGGTTGGTAAGTAATGGTGATGGTTATGAAAGAAGTCTGTCTAGCGAGGTCTGATTCCGCCATTACTAGTTCCATGTGCAGATGTATGATCAGCCTTGACCGACGGAGGCCTTTGGACCGCTTGGTAAATTCAGGATTATCTCGTAGGCACTAACAGTAACAAGAGCAATGAACCCTTTTAGCCACAAACTCAAAAATATTGCCAAATGCCTCTTCCTGTTCCCCTCGGCTCCGTAGTCTCTGTTGCAGCTACCCATGTTACGTCTTACTGTCTTTACAGTGTTCACAGAGCATTGAGCAGCAGTCATGATGTCGGCATTTTGATACCCGGCGCGAATCATCATAATAAAGGTAACTCTTTCCCAATATACAGATTTTCTTCTAGTCTTCTTATGTCAGCTAACATTGGGTGTATCTCCAGTGTGTGTCTTTTGGTGTGTTACCAGTGAGAGTGACGTCATGTCACCCTACATCGATTCAGACGGCTATGTAAGCCACTGAAGAGTGTGGTCAAACCTCGGATGGAGAGGCTATAGCAGGATTCAACTCCTTGCTAAACCTCTGTAAATAGTCAGAAATGATTGTCGTAGAATTTCTATGACTTCACCAACCTCAATTTCTGGCCTCCTAATTCGTGTGATGGTAATCCCGTGGATTACTATGTGTGAGGTGCAGACGAGAAAGATACCAGCCAGTTTCAACACCACTTGCAACACCAAGACCGAGCTGGTGGCCAGAATCAAAGAGGTATTCAAAAATCGTCATCGGGACACAGTGAGGAAAACTGCACCAGGTTTCAGAGCCGTCTTGAAGCTGTAGTGGAAGATAAGGACGGCTACTTTGAGTAAATTACCCACCAGCCATAATCTGGATGACATTTTTATATATTCTAAACTTCTTATATATTCTAAACTTTTGTTTTTGGGTGGGATATTGTGTTTGCTTTTCCTTTTGTGCAAACTGACATGTTTAACCCAAACTGCTTGGATATACTTATATATGTGCACGGGCGTAAAATGCATTTATGAATATGCATGTCTTTCAGTCCATTTCCATGAATCTGAGATTTTGTTCTAATGTATATCGCATTTTCTTTGCATGTGTTTAATATCAGTGACAGAACCACCGTTTTGCACCAACCCCCGTAAAATTCGTCCAGAAAACTATGAGAACGAACAAAGTTTTTATAAAACTTACGAGTTTTATGTAACAAATAAAATTGTCAGTCACTTCTCAGTAAAACTGTAAACTTACATTTAATAAAAGGAAACTTGATCACCGAGTTCGAAATGCGTGACTTCCCTTCGATTAGAGAATTTGCACTAAGGTGCTTTGGTTTCAGGACAACCTTGTCTCTATTATGAACTCGAGGGCTTCAAGGTACAGCTGACTTCTTTACCACACTTCTATGAGTGTATATTTTTCCATATATACTTCTATGTATATCTGTGCGTGTGTGAGGGGGAGGTGAATACATCTTTAGTGGCATTCGCTTAATTGTCTTTGTTTAAATACATGCCACTAGCCATGCAATTATTTCTCTCAGTTTATTTTCATTATATATGTATGTACACAAAGACAGATACGTTACCCCGCCAGATAAAATGCCTAGCAGCCTTTCTTCCGGCTTTTTCTATACATGCAAACAGACAGACAGATAGGCCGGCAGGCAGGCAGGCAGATAGATAGACAATAGCCTGAGGCTATTGTAGAAGACACTTGCTCAAGTGTCCAAGGTGTTGCGTTGTGGGGCTGGACCCGAAACTACGTGGTTGCAAAGCGAGCTTCTTCACCACACAGCCACGCCTGCGCCTGTACTTTTATTCTTTTACTTGTTTCAGTCATTTGACTGCGACCATGTTGGAGTACCACCATAAAGGGTTTTTTAGTCGAAGAAATCGACCCCAGGGCTTATTCCTGGTAAGCCTAGTACTTACTCTATCGATCTATTTTGCCGAGCCGCTAAGTTACGGGGACATAAACACATCAGCATCGGTTGTCAAGTGACGTGGGGGTGGACAAATATAGACACAAATACATAAATACATACATATATATACATATATATATATACGACGGGCTTCTTTCAGTTTCCGTCTACCAAATCCACTCAAGGTTTTGATGGGCCTGAGACTATAGTAGAAGACGCTTGCCCAAGGTGCCACGCAGTGGGACTGAACCCGAAACCAAGTGGTTGTGCCTATGTACAAAAATAAATAAAACCAAAGGCACACCTACAGAACTATATGGAGCACTATTCATTAGATGTAATTTTTATATTGCTATTTGTACCAAAAACATGTGATGAAGATATTTCTATATAATCACGTAGGAAAGTAATTAAAGAAAACAATGAATAAACAGTGACTACATACATTCACTCGGTTAAAATTAAGAAGTGGGAGAACGAGTTAGGTAGTTGCAAATTACTTGCAATTTTCTAAATTACATCTAATGCCCTTCAGATAGCATAGCATCTAGTGTAGAATGTAATCAAAGCATCACAATAATTTAAGCATCTTCTTTATACAAAGAAAAAAAATATTAATTCCATTGCTCTATTTCACTGCTATTACTGTGATTTATTTTTCAGTGTAATATGTCGTAATGTCATATTTTTTTCTTCTCAATCGTTAATGTTCATTGCACTAATGCTAAGTGTAGTTTTGTTTACTCTTTATTTAGTTTACTGGTGATGCTGATCAGGCTATCTTTTTATTTTTTTCATCTGACTTAACTGCAGTATAGAGAGACGTTAAATATTTGTACACTACATTCAACAATACATTATGCACCCACTTTACTATTCACACTATTCTGCACTCGTGATTACTTGTAACTGTAAGTGAATGGAACATCTGATTTTGATGGTAGGAGCACCACTGAAGACTCTGAATACATAATGTAGCCATACTTTTGCTGCTATAAAATGTAGTAGCAAGAGTACGGCGAAAATATTTTTCTACCTCTATGTCTCGCCAGACCAATAAACACGATTTCTATGAGCATAATGTATTTTTTAAAATGTAATTTTAAAGCACCAAATCAATGAATATTTTTTTATTAAACACCATTATTCTCCTAGATGTTAAAGGCAATGATTCTGAACCAGAGCATTAATGACTCTTTGAGGGCGTTATAAGTTCTTAATAGGGTGGTAAATGTGAAGGGTTGACGTTAGGGGTAGTACTGTATGTTTAGAGAGGTGTTAGAAATAAGATATTTGAACCAAATATCTTTTATCTTTTACTTGTTGCAGTAATTGGATTGCAGCCATGCTGGGGCACCTGCTTGAAGAATTTTAAGTCGAATGAATTAACCCCAGTACTTTTTTTAATTCTAAAACTTACTCTATCGTTCTCTTTGGTCGAACTGCTAAATTATGGGGATATAAACACACCGACACCGGTTAAGTGGTAGTGGGATACACTCACACAGATGAGTGTATGTATGTATGTATATATATATATATATATATATATATATATATATATATATATATATATATATATGATGGTCTTCCTTCAGTTTCCGTCCACCAAATCCACTCACAAGGCTTTGGTCGACCCGACACATGGCCAAGGTGCTGCGCTGTGGGAGTGAACCCAAAAACCATGCGGTTGGCAAGCAAGCTTCTTATCGCACAGCCATGCCTCACTTTCATTTTAAACACAATTCTAAAAAAAAAATTTGTTGAGATTAAAATTTGAATAGAATATTGTGTTACTGATGACTAGAAATATAGCCGATGATGTGCTAAGCTCTAATATAATTTCGCTTTCTTTAGTAATTTATATAAAAACATGACACGGGGTCACTTGTCTGCGTAAATATCTGAAAGAAAACGCGTGCGAGATGGAAGCTTCTACGTAATCGCTCAACATTCCAGAAAGAGCAGTGAAATTTTCCTCAAAGCACACTTTTTTTAAAAAGATAAGGTCACATTGCAAAATGTTATCTTAGATATTCAAAAAAATATTAAAAAGACTGAATGGTCGCAGTGCAGCGATTGGAACACCATTAAATCAGTGATCAGTTCAATTAGAACTGACCTAAAACTTAACAAAAGCAACAGCTTTGCAGTTAAGAACTCGAAACGACTGCACGGTACCTCAAGCAAGTGTTTTCTCCTGTTGCTTGGGACAATCACGTTTCAATGAGGAAGTGTTTATATGGTTTATATAGTCACTTGATCGGCAAGAAATACTAGTTAAATCGTCCTCAAACTACACCTTACTGTCTTATAAAAGGACAATATTGAATAATGTCGTCTAGGTTTTATTTGTCTTGGACCCTCAACTTCCAGTGGAATCGTAGAGGCACCGACATAACATTGTGTGCCAGAGTTCGGTGGTCTCAACGATTTGCCAGTTCATTCCTTGGCGACAGCCCATCTTCTTTCCTATCTATTTCTCTCACTTCCTCCTCCCCACCACAGTTCCTTGAAGAATGATTTTTGCAACACTGTATTTTGTTGCAGGTACATACCGTACGATAATGATGAACAGGGTACACAATTCCAGGGGAAAATACGGTATAATCATAACAAGAAAGACTTTTGATCACTGGTCAGTCTGCTCTATCGCGGTTGACTTGGAGCAAACGAACTATTGAAAGAATCAGTTCATAGGTCGCTTTATTTATGAGAGATAGAAACCCTCAATTTTCTCTTCACTATCTTTAGAAAAAAAAGGATACATTGAACAGTGCAGTATTATTTATAAAATCTGGATGGTTACGGTTTAAGTGCTTTCCACCAAAGATTTGCTTGATCGCGATTGTATTGAGGCTAAACAATAACAACAACAATAACCGTTTCCCCTAAAAATATATAAGACCCCATGTCTAATCAAGAAAAACTAATATGTTGTAGTATGAAATTAACGATCGATAACACTTGCAGTAGCAGCAGGAGTAGCAGGAGTTGCAGGAATAGCAAGAGTAGCAGTAATAGCAAAGTAATCGATTAGCAACAACAACAAAAAACTAAATCGTCTCCACTGCCACCAACACCACCCCTTATAACAACAATAACAACAACAGTGATCTCGATATTATGTTAATATGAATCAGTCCTATTTCTCTGTCATGTTATTAATTGATGTTCAAAGGAACAAGCAGTCTCCAAACAACACCGACAACAACTGAACTTCTAAATTAATTGAATAGTCACTCAGTTTCCCTTTCATTTCATCAATGGTTGTCTTCTTTTTTTATATATATATATATGCTTTTTGGTGATTCCATCTTGTTTTGTTTTTGTTATTTGCCCAGATAAAATAACATTTGCAGTTCAATAAAAATTAATGTTTATTTTTTAATCATATTTTTCTGCTTTTCCTAGGAGAATTGTTTAAAACATGGCTATTTAATCGAGTTCAAATATTAAAATTCTTGTTACACTTGTTCTTGTTTTACCCAATGGTCAGTTCTGATTAGACAGACATATGACACGTATGTTACTTTTAGTATTTGGGACAAATGATACATCAAGAAGGTCGATGTGTAGAAGTTACTCAAAGAATAAATAACGCTAAAACAACATTTATAAGGAGGAAAAAGCTTTTCACTTCAAAAGAAGTAACTCTGCATCTAAAATTCAGGTCAGTAAACTTATGCTATGCCAAACGCTTTCTACGAGACAGAAACTTGGGCAATAGGCGCAGGCGTGGCTGTGTGGTAAGAAGCTTGCTTCCCAGCCACATGATTCCGGATTCAGTCCTACTGCGCGGCACCTTGGGCAAGTGTCTTCTACTATAGCTACGGGCCGACCAAAGTCTTATGAGTGGATTTAGTTG
>NC_142936.1:58142729-58159513 GCF_046866305.1 Octopus bimaculoides | reverse complement strand
ATATATATATATATATATATATATATACATATATATATTATGTATGTATGTATGTATCTATCTGGCTGCCTGTCTCTGTGTGTGCGTGTGTGTGTGTGTGTGTGTATTTGTGTCTGTGTTTATCCCCCAACACCACTTGACAACCGGTGTTGGTGTATTTATGTCTCTATAACTTAGCGGTTCGGCAAAATACGCCAATAGAATAAGTACCGGGCTTGTAAAAAGTACGTAGTGGGATCGATTCATTCGATTAGGAATTCTTCAAGGCGATACCCCAGCATGACCGCAGTCTAATGACTGAAACAAGAAAAAGAAACAATAAAAGGAAACAAAAATGAAATTCATATATTCACTCTTGGTGAAATCTGAGATGAGAATGGAAAGAGATTATATAATTATGCAAGGTGTTTATTCAGGCACTTTACCGTTTCATTTATTTTTGCCTTTATTCATAATGTCTGAAATTTTTGTTTTTGTAAACAGGTTTCTAGAGTAACTGGACACAAAAGTTTAACACCTTCTGATCACTTAAAGTAAAGTATTTGAAATGCAGAATGAGATAAACGAAGCAACAGTTTCGAGAGCGACTGGTGAGGGTGGGGTGGGGTATTGATTTTTGTCACCGCTAGAAGTATCTATCACATTCGTCTATGAAAAATAACACAATGGCAGAAGAGTGCTTTTCGTCATATAACGTGTAGCTTTGGAAGTATACTTTTGCCACCGTAGGTAATAATCAGGAAATATGGCATACATACAATAATTCTAAGTTAACTTTTATCGAATTTTTTGGTGCTTAAACAAAAGGATGAATTGAATACTAATTTTCAACAGGAAGTTTTATTTTTTACCTTAATTAAAGCAAATTTCTAATTTGTATAACTCCTACCATTTACACCGTCTTCTCCTCCGCTGCCTCTAATTCTTTCTCTCTTATTGTGTGTGTGTGTGTGTATGTGTGTGTGTGTGTGTGTGTGTGTGTAGAATTCTTTTACTTCTTGCCGGCCATTAAGCCTCGTGTGTGCACTTATTCTGATCCGCTTATGATAACTATCTCCCTGTATTTCTCTTTTACTCTCTTTCCCCCTCTCTCTATATGAGGTATCCTATTTGCCGGCGTATAAGACGCACACTCGCATAAGATGTACCCCTACTTAACATGAACATGAAGTGGGAAATACAAATTTTATGTTTCATCGCAGTATCTAACCTGTAATAGCAATTTTTGATGCATTTAAGAATAAAAAAGCGCGTCTTGTATGTCGACATATACGGTAAAGCGTGACTAGAGAAATCAACCAACTAACAAACCAATATTTGCATGCGTTATTGTTACATACTGATATTGAAGTTTATGTCCGTATACATTTATTTAAAACTAGCCTTGAAGCCGCTCTTCGGGCGGCGTTCTGGCTAGCTCGTGCGGAGGACACCTTTGAGGCCTTCGGGATCCATTTTCCATGTTTTTTTTTTTTTTTTTCATTTTATTCTGACGATGAAAATTTGCGACACTTTCACGGAGTTATGTGTTTCCAAACTCACCGTAGTAATTAATTCACTTCATATTTTTAGACTTGAACCCCCATTCGTACTATGCAAGTGAAATGTATGACTATCATAGCTTTCATGATTTTTCCATCACTTCACCATTGCCGAAAAATATCAAAATGAGGTTGAGATAAAATGAATAGGATCCATTTCATCTCAATCTCATTCTATTTTCTATTACAAATCTTTAAGAGGATACTGTAACCGGAACAGGAAACTTAGTTTTCCAATTACAAAATATAAATATCCACACTGCTTCACCTGAAACGTACCTGTTATAACTCTTTATCTCGATTTGAATGTACGTGAAAGTACTTAGGATGCCCAAACATAATTCTGCAAATGTGCTAAGCACTGATGCTGGTCATAGTTTAATCAATAAGCGTAGAAGCGAGGTAAATGCAGTAAAAATAGTGGGGGATGGGGTCAGTGGGGCTTCATTTAAGCGGCCTTTCAGAAATTGAACCTCCTTACGATACTCCCTGGGAGTTCATGGTATGAAATTCATTGTTATTGCTCCGATTTGGTCGCCAATGCCATGTATTTAGTTCAAAAGGCAGTAGAAATAGGTGTGGGGGAGGGAGAGGTCAGTGAGGGCCTCGATTAGGTTTCCCTTAAAAAATAGACCCCTTAGGACATTCCCTGGGATTAGGAGAGTTCTGGTTTGAGTTTCGTTGTCCTTGCACCAGCGGTCTAGGAGGAGTTAACGAACATAAAAATGTAACGGACAGAGAAACATCATTCAAATTTATTTAAAGATTAGGCCCAACAAACTAACTTCAAAGTGAGACTAAATACACACGGATATGATCAGCGTATTTATCTATTAATGACCTGCAAAACATACGATATATTGGTACTCTCAAAAATATAATGATTAATATGAAAAAGATAATACGGGAACATACTTGACATCAGAAATTCCAGTCCAAGTTGTTCAGAAGATGACGTAATTTTCTAAATCCTTTGTGACTGAGTACTATTTCTAGAAATGGTTATTGGGGATAAAACTGAAGTGTGCAAATAGTTGAAACGGTTTTCTCTACACCAAAATCTGTAGATTTGCCTTAGATTTAATCAGAATCCATTAATTGTAGCAACAACTTTATGCTACAAGGAGTAGCCAAAAATAGTATTTCACGTTGTTTGATTGTACAGTGAAGGGAACGAATGCTTAGCAAATATATAGTAATTATATTACATATACAGAAGAATTTATTTTTACTTTTATTCTTGTATATCTTATCTTTTCTTTTACTTGTCTTAGCCATTGGATTGTGATCATGTCGAGGCACTGCCTTGAAGGGTTTTAATTGAACAAATCGACGCTAGTAATTATTTTCTTTTTACCTGAACGTAAACAAACCAATACCAATTGTCAAACAGTGTGGTGGACAAACATAAACACACACCCTTGTATATATATATATATTCATTTAAAATGCAGAGATGCCTATAATAGGACATCTACTCGCTAGAAATAGCAGCAAAAGACTACATACCAGTCTTTTGCTGCTATTTCTAGCGAGTAGATGTCCTATTATAGGCATCTCTGCATTTTAAATGAATAATACATAGTCTATTGACTGTTTTTTTACTCTCGCTAGACCACTGGTGGTAAATAAAATTTCTAAAATTTTCTTTGCTACCCTATAATTTATTGGCTGAAACACATAAATAAATAAATAAATATATATATATATATATATATATATGTATGTAATACACACACACACACACACACACACACACACACACACACACACACACACACACATATATATTCCATCCATCAAAGTCACTCACATGACCTTGATCAACACAGGGATATAATAGAAGACACTTGTCCAATGTGCCGCGCAGAGTAACAGAACTTGGAAGCATGCAAACTTCTTATCACACAGCCAAACCCTTGTTTATAGATATAGTGAGTTAATGTTAAGATAAATGTATTATAATCACACACACACACACACACACACACACACACACATACACACACACACACACATACACACACACACACACACACGCACAAAAAAAAAAGAAAAAAGATTACTTTTATTTCACCTGTGGACAATAGAGTTGTTCACTCTTAGTGATGAGGTAATTAGCGTTGAAAGCAGTATAAAAATAATAATGTTTCCAAGTAATTTAAACAGCAGCTCATATGTTAAGTACGGAAGTTTGTCAATACATAATTTATATTAGTCAGCAACGCATGTGTTTTCACAAGGTAACATTGACAATTGTAAAACTTTACACATGACTATTAATACTAGGTTATTTTCAATGTCACACAGAGCGTATAATATCTATGATGAGATTAAAATGATAATCTCGCTATAGTAACAATGAAAATGGATTTTCTTTCGGCAACTGACAGAAATAATCTACTGCTTTGGGTAAGTGTTCAACTAAGAACGTGTCTCGTATTGCGACTAGCTGAATAAAAACTTCTTTCATAGTAGACATTCTGTTGCTGGAACAGATGAAGAATGTGTAACCGTAAGTTATAATGGTTTGTGAACTGTGAGCTGCAATGACCCGTAAGCTATTCATTACAGCCGCTTGTAAAAGTAAGCTGTGTTTTGTGACTGCATTTTAAACTGCAATGACTTGTAAAAGTAATCTAATGTAGTTTAAGCTGCAATGGCTTCTAAGAATAAACCATGTGGGCTTGTAATAACCGTGTAGTTAAGAAGCTCTCTTTTTTACAACCATGTGGTTTCAAGTTCAGTCCCACTTGGTTAAGCGTCTTTTAGCACCACCCGTAACTTAGCGTTTGAACAAAGAGAGCGATAGAATAAATATCATACTTTAAAAAAGAAAATAAGTACTGAGGTCAAGTTGTTCGACTAGAACCCTTTAAGGCGGGACTGAAGCATATCTATAGTCCAATGACTGAAACCGGTAAAAGAAAAATCCGTTCATATTTTCATTATTCACGAAATTTGTCAAAATGGTTAGTCCACGCATGGAAAACGAAGGCTGAGTGAACTATATAAGTCAAAGTAAGTTTTAGTAGCTTATAAGCGATCTGTATAGTTGTTGGTTGCTGTAATGACTGCTATAATGTATTTGGTCTATAGGGCTATTTTGTATAATGTTGGCGAAAATCCCCCACCCAAAACGCTATCTGATGAGCATGTTCAAATGTGAAGTCATTTAGTTTATTGGATGCATGACTATTTGCTAGTCTAGAGAAGATGCAGAGCCGTGTAGGCAGAGCTCCGTAGAGAGACCCCAACGTAGAGAAGCCAAAGCTGCAGAGGCGGAGTTCTGAGCAGAAGCGTCGGTTTCTGGAGAATCTAGAGTCACAGAGGCAGAGCTCTTTTAACTCAACTTGAATTATCATTTCAAGGTCGTAGCCCCATCAATTAACTTCCTTCGTTCTGGTTATCTTCAGAATACTTGCCTCTTCCTCCAGTCCGTGCATGACTGCTGCCACCAGCCATGTCTCTTCGATCTCAGGGGGCACTCTACCGACTCTCACTCTGGCAACACATTTGCCACAGTACATCGGTAGCAGCACCCACTCTTGTGTCCTTATTGGCTCAGTGGAGTCGTTAATAGCATCCTCGTCACTGGAGAACATAACCTCCACTGTGCCGTATTTTCTTCCACGTGTATAGTAGGTGGTTACTCCTCTCACTTCACCTAGACATTCCTCTATTGCCTCTATTGGAACAATCTCTATTTTCTTGGTAGCGGTTGATAACGTCCTGTACACAACCGTCTTCCTTGCTACATTTTTCTCACTTCTTCTGGTGGGGTCAGCTTTAAACTGGCTCCTTCCTTTTGTAACAATTTGTTTCCTTTTTTCCATTCCTTTGTCTCTATTTTTATCTCACGATCTTCAAGGGGTTGATCGTAATACCTTGTGTAGTTGCGGATGCATAACTTGCGACGCGTTCCATTTCTCCTCTTTTCACCACTTCACCCATAATGGGGAAGCAACAATTTTCAAAAACAGGTAGAACGCAGCAACCAAAATTCAACAATTTAACAATTCAACAATTTAAACAATCCAACGAATCTTGGTTCTCCCGCGCGGGGAGACCTACCACAAACATATAATAACAGTATGTAACAATAACAAAGTGTAACGATTCGAAGTTACGTCAAAGGAACTACTACCAACACCCCTCCATAGGGAAGTAGATAGTCCACAGTTCAGTTGGTAAGCCAATACGGAAGTTTGTAGACCAGAAGTGAAAGAGCAAATGGGCTTTTATAATATCCTTCACCTAGAATAGTCCATTGACCGTATTATTCTAAGGTAACAACACGAAAACAAGAAAAAAAGTTCACCGGAGAACATAGCTGAATTGAAACCGTATCAGAAAACGCTATTGACTAGTAATTTCTATTAAAAAAGAAAGGGTTTAAAAAAAAAAAAAAAACTTCCTTTACCTTAAACAATTATGAAGGTTTTGATATCTACTGTCGCCACACTAGAATTAGAAAAAATTACTAACGTCATGCTGCTGCAGCAAATTCTAAGACCAGTGAGTCGGTGTATTGTCGGAAGTCATTCAAATAAATCATAAAATAAAATAAATGGTTGCGTGTTCATATCATTCGTACATCATTATGCAGTCACCCCTTTTGGGTATAATTGGTTCTATACAAATTAAAGTTTATTCAATATTTGAAAATGAAAGTAACTGAAACATCAGAAGTTTATTATAGATTAGAAGTACTCCATCGAATATATTTTTGACAATTCATTCTTGTGAAACCTTTCATTATTCAAACTATATTTACAATAAAAATTTCGGAAAAATACCAAGGGACACGCTCTGTATGAAAACTAAGTCTTCATAAATTAAGTGGTATAATACGCCTAAAATAAAAACTAAACTAAAATTACATCCATAGCGTGTAGATAGTCATTAGGAGAGTTTAATTATCAATCTTCTCAAGAAAAGTAAAAAAGACAATTCAATCCATCAAAATTAATTAGAAATAAAAGGTGATCAATGCAAAGGGGCAATGAGTTTGATCATATTAGTATAGTGATACCTTATGGCATGTTTCATGCTTACCAAACCTTCTCAGCTGTTCTTAGTGAAATATAGTGTTTATCAGTATTGTCAGGCACAAATGACATTGTTTTGAATTAAAAATTCGGTGTTGCTTACCCTTCATATGCATTCACAATAACTAAATTCAACACCACAAAGGAGCGAAATATCGATGAGTTTTACATACTCTTAGCTACTTTTTGGAGTAATCCGTATCATCCATTACATTTATCTGCAATAAAACTCAAGCCCCTCTGATCTTATTCTTCTGTCTTAAAAATCTCCAGAACAAAAGAAAACGAAATGCACAATGGATAACGTAGTCTTAGATATATTATGCCTGAAAAAGACGGAATGTTAATAGCTTGAATTTCTTTGATCATCTGCTTGCTTAGTCAGAGCTGACTTGGAACTTAACAACAGCAATAACTAAATGAATAGAGTCATTAAGTGCCCTGTTTGACGCCATATCGATTCTGTCGTCTGCTGCTCTCAGAAATTATATAAAATGTATTATATCTCTTCTTTACAATAAAACTTATTTTCACTTTCTCTTTGATCAACTTCTGACCCTTATGCATCATTTTCGTTTGATAGCGAGCGACGAATCACTAAATATTGCATGGATTAGTCATAAGCTTTCATTAGAAGCAGCTCAAAGATGTGTTAGCCAGGATATAGGGTATGCTAAAAAGAAAGGAGCTTTTCAACAGACACACGTTTTAGACTTATACACCAGATACAATAAATCTCTTATAGGCTTAACTGTCTATTCTAAAAGTTCGGTTTTATTATACTCAGTTCGGTATCTATCTTAAAATATGTTTATGTATTCAAATTTTCTTTATGACGTTGCTGATACATACATACATACATACATTTGTGTGTGTATGCTTGTGTGTGTGTGTGTGTGTGTGTGTGTGTGTGTGTGTGTGTGTGTGTGTGTGTGTGCATTAGTAACATTGCAAATAATGAAAAGGAAGAGCGTGTCTAACAATGTAAAGATGGAAAGTTAAGTAACCTTTATATATTTCAAGTACAAAGGCCCATTTTCAGATGTGAACGGTTGTGAAATGTAAGTTTATACAGATCCTGCCATGCTGATTGCCGATATGTATTACACATGCATACACACAACATATACATACACACATACATACATATATACGTACGTATGTATGTATGTATGCGCACATTAATCTGATGAGTATGTTTGATTCGAACATAAAAATACTTCTTGAAAAGACCTCCATTTCAATAGTCAGACCTAAGTGGTAATAACGAATGTAAAGATAGAGAGATGAATGGATGCGATGGAGACAATAGAGTATATTGTGAACTTTATTTTAAGACTGAGTACTATTTTCATGTCGTATCTGTCAAAGAAATTGGTTTGTGTTAGCAGAGGGAACTAACAATGAATATTGTTTTTATAATTTTGCATAGAGATGAATGTTATTAGAGTGCTATTGTTACTTTGAGATTTGAATGCATTAACTACTCTAAATGAAATCTGCGACGAAAAAAACACAACAAAAAATAAAAAATAAAGTATTAGTTCACTTAAATATACAAAAACAAAAGAAGCTTTTCTGGGATTATGCAGATAAATTTATAAAATTTTAAAAGTTGTGTAGAAATTTGTTATCCATATTTCAGAAAGTATATTTTTTTATAGTTATTTCTTTAGTTTTTAAAATCAATATAACATTATATTTGTATTGTAGTATAATGCAACAATCAGCAGAGTAGACCAGCTTCTTTGAACTTTTCATGTTTAATCGTAAAGAGCTTGCAGAACTCTTGGTTCAGGCCAATATCAGTAAAGCTTAATTTTTGGGCTGCCATCATAATTTACTGAAAGAAAACGAATTCTGTTTATAAATAAAGATGTATTTGCTGTGAAGTAAGCAAACAACTAAGCAATATTTCTATTTTTTGAGGTTGTGGCAAATAATGTTTCATACGAGAAACCAGGTATCCATTATACCCGGGTTTTATAAAATTAACGTTACTCAATTCGAAGGCGGCGAGGTGACAGAATGGTTAGCACGCCTGGCAAAGTGCTCAGCGACATTTCGCCCATCTTCACATTCTGAGTTCAAATTCCGCGAAGGCCGACTTTGCCTCTCATTTTTCGGAGTCGGTAAAATACTGGGGTCGATGTAATCGACTAGCCCCTACTCCAAAATTTCAGGCCTTGTGCCTGTAGCAGAAAGTAATATTACTCAGTTCGACAAGAGAGATAACAGAATTTAATTAATGCGACTGACTCTGGAGAGTTGGTTATAACTATGGATTTTTATATCTTCGCATGGAAGATTATATTTTAGGAACAGAGAAGAAAAAAAATTCATATGAAATGATATGTTGTGTGAATTAGAAGCCACAATCTATTTTTTTACTTGTTTATAAGCTGGAAGACAGCCATTTGTTTAGTTCAGAATTCATTTATGTAGAAGTGCAAAATAAAATTGTCAATTTTTAATGTCTGGATTTTAAAATTAATAGTTAATTTACTTTTTAATTACTTGACCAATAATCCTCTCTTTAGAGATGAAATATGTTTTAAATATTTACATAAACACTACGTTTAGATTCGTTTGACCTATAATCAAAAGTGTTACTCTGTTTCTATACATACTTCCTGACTTGATCAAATAAGATACCTATATTTTGAAGACAAAACTCCCGAATCCGGCAATATGTTCATATCCAGGAATAGTTCACTAGCAAACATCAAAACTCAAACCGACCGAAACGTAGATATTATAGCGATATGACAGTGCATTTTGAACTATTGCATTCATATTTTCCAGCTTCGGACCACGGCTGTCATAAAAGTAAACCAATTTCAAGGGACCAATTTGATCGCTTGGTGGGCTGAAATCATACCGCCAAGTTATTTACAGAATGTACTGGAGCTTTTTGCTGACGCTATATAAAAGGTGAGCAAATTTCTGAAAAGAGAGCTATTAGATTCTACGGGAGGTAATCATTTTACCTTCAAATGTTGATAACGGTTAAAGACATCATGTAGAATTATATTGGTAAATCGTGCGAAAAGTCGTTCTTATTTTCTTATCTTAAACTGTCCTCGCTATATATGAATCACTGTAATATTATACATCAACTTGTTTCAGTGACTAAATGTTCTTTTATTTGTTAATTCTGAAATACTGTTATTTATTCAACTGCTGTAAAAATCTATACATTACGTTCCCAGTTAAATAAATAGAATAAAAAATTTCATCGATTATTTAATAACTACTTAACATCCACACTAAAATATAAATATTGAAGACGTGTTTCATCTCTAAATTATAACTGTTAACAATAATTCATCCCAGACATCTTGTCGCTCAGTCATCTCTTAGTTTTCAAAATAATATAATACTTTTGACTGATTATTTTTGATGGAAAATATATCTCACCAGAGAAAGACAAGCGGAGCATGCCAATTATATCCACACCAATAAATGTTAAATAATCTTAAATGAGTTAAAATGAAGTGAACTTAACCTGAAAGAAGGACCAACTCATCTAGATAATTAATATTACATTAGATGCAATCTTGTTAATGACAATTACAATTTGGGAAAGAATTCTAAAAACGAAATATCATTTAATAAGAAATAATGATTCGTGTTCATAGGAACAAAAGAATAATTTTGGGAGGAGGCAACAGTCGATAATATCAACCTTAGTGTTTGAATTATTTTATCCCCACCACCACCATCAAAGAATGAAAAGAAAAGCCGACCTTAATGGGGTTGAAACTCAGAACATAAAGAGCCAAAACGTAAAACAGCTTTAACGATTCTGCCAACCTCCGCTCTAGACAGGAAATACTAAACTATTCTAGAAAGCTTTCGAAAGATGATAGTATTTAGACTAAGTTGTTGGAAGATAATTTTACAACAGAAAGAAAGCTAAAATAAAAAAAGCTAAAACTTATCAAAGAATCTCATTATGTCTTCCAATTATTGTTATGTTCTTTGTAGTTTAATTGAGGAGATGGCCACAGATTCCAGAGTGAAATTTTAATGATCAAAAAACATATTTAAAGCTCTGGAAAATCTGTCACACTTCAAAGATTATAATCCAGTGAAAAACAATCAATAACAAAGACAGTTAATCCCAAACATGGAGCTCAAAACGAGAAATTTAATCAAATTAACAATAAAATTAATGTTTCTACAAACAAGATGGTCAACACAACTTCAATTTATTTGAAGAAAGAACAGAAATCTGCTTAACAAAGCGATCTTTTCCTCTCCCTCAAGAGCTGAGATGATAAAGAAATACATTTTGCATCTCTGGTTACTCTCTTGAGGAAAACAAAATATAGATTGAAGTTGTAAACTGTAATATTTCAAAGGAAAAAAACTAACTATATCATTATTAAGAACATTAAAGTCGTTTCTAACATTTTCTCAAATATTTCTTTTTGTTCTTTAATGCTTGTTTATTTTTCAGTTTTAGACAGAAATAAGTTCTGTCTGAAATGACAACATTGTCGCAGTTGGGTTAAGTCATGTTTTTAGGGAAATGTATTAATGTGCTGAGCAGAAAATAATTCGCAGACAGTAAATGAGCATGAAGAGTTGTTCTGATTTAATCAAGTATGTTCTAACAGTAGGCGGCTAAGTAGCGAAGTCGTTGGTGCATCGGTCAGATCACTTTGCCGTAATCGTTCTGGCAATCATCGCTTTGAATTCAAGTCCTTTTAAAGACAACTTTGCTTTTCATTCTTTGGTCGATTAATAAAGTACCAGTTCTGTAGTAGGATAATTTTTCTCTTTCTTTTTTTCCATTTATCTTTTTTGGAGAAATCTCTTGTGTTCAGATCTGGAGAAAAATTGTCTCTGCCAAGTCTAGAATTGCTGAAGACGCTGTGTATCATGACAGCGCACCTACAATACACTCAATGAGGTTCCAAGACAAGGTGATTCTACACTAGATATTTGTAATCGTGTGTCGTTGTGAAAAATCATGGTTGACCAAAAGTAGAGAACAGGTGAATGCTAGAAGAGGTGAAAGCTTCTTTGGCAAGGTAACTTTAAAACATGGAAAAGTAGCTTTTAATCCACACTGTTTGTTTTGGGGTAAGAGCAATCGTGAAACTGATTTGTGAAGCAACATAAAGAAAAATAAAAGTACCATCTAGCTTGTGGGTAGCAAATGAAATGAAAGGACTTATTCACATAGCAAAAAAGATAGAGTAAGGCCATACGTTTGTACTAGAATAAGAGTCTGTTCTTGTAGAAGAATATCTTCCGAAGGATATCATAGTAATTGACAGCTCACATTTTCGAGTAGATGGCTTCATATACCACAAGCTTGTTATATGTATAGTCAACTTAGACAGGGTGTTTATAGTACTAAATTCGGTGTTGCCTTTTATTCCTAATGGGTCAATATTTCAAATTCTGCAACAAACTTGGATCGATTATATTCTTCCCTACAAACTTTAGCCTCGTTCTTAGACAAACTAAATACATACCAAACCATTGAATCTTTCTCTCTCTCTACAAGGACCTACCCTGATATTTGGAAACATACTACAGTAACTACAGTGCGTTCCATTCCTAGGAAGGCTGTACCGTCGCAGAAAACAGGCCTTTTGGATTCGCTTGCGCAATAACGTTAGCTAATTAGCTTTAGGCCATCTCTGAATTCTATTTTAAAACCTAATAGTGTAAAAATAGATGTTTTGTTGCTGAGATTTAATGAAGATACTGTTAGTGAGATATGTCATCCGTCTCAATCAGTTGTTCAGAATTATAAACAAAGTGGAACAGGATATTGTTTTGCCATGACATATATCATTGACGTAAGTGAAACGATTCTAGTCACTGTAATTTCTATACTGTAACTAGGAAAATGTAATAATGCAATACATCATTGATTAACGGATTCATCTAAAGAGACAATATTATTCTCCGTTGCTCATTACCCGGGTCAGCAAAACATTAAAGCGGACGTGTGCATTATTTAGTGCTGCTGTAACTGGATACTGTGACAAGTTAATAATCCCAATAATAAAACTATTGCCTATCACGTATAATTACTGTCGACAATATAAAAAAAAACAAACAAAAAACATGGGTATATGATTAGTGAAAGGAATACAAAAAGATTTATAAGGTTTTTAGTAACAGATAGGAAAGTTGTATTTTAAGTCAACCATGAAAGTGAACAGTGACATTGGAACGAATGGGAAGAGATGTGTTGTTATTACGCTCATTCATGTGTTTCTTGTCATTCGATCAACACATATAGCTTTGAAAGGTGGCACTTCTCACCTGTTATATGCCATATTAACAAAGAAAAACTACGAAGTCTAATTACAGTCTAATTTCAGTTAGACGACCTGAAGAACCAATGAAGAATCCTTCCACGTACTGGAAATAGCAGATAGCTCTCCTTCAAATCACACCATATCGTTATAAACAATGAATGAAGCTGCTCATAGCTAGGACTCTGTTGATCAAGGACCCACTCAATCAAGGTCGGCCTTGTGTTAAACAACAATGATTACAGTTAGAAAAGGACTTGAAAAAATTACTTGATTTCTTTAAATGGTTTTCTTAGGAGTGAAGAGAATAAACACACCATTTTTAGCGGCCTTCCAAAATTGTTGAGAAGGACGGGTGCAAAAAATAGAGGGGTAAGACGGGGATCCGAGAAAGGAGGACGCTCTGACAAGGAATGATTTGACAAAGTTGCTAGTTATGGGCCTTGGTGGAGAGACAATAATGGATGATGAGGTGGAGAGACGAGTGCATTAGAAAACATCAATTGAGATGGTTTACAACAATTTAGTTTCAAGAAGAGAACATTGTAGTAGTGGTAGAAAGTAGACTGTGAGAAAACAGTGTGAGAGTGGAATAAAGGGTTGAAATATAATAGTGAAAGATTCCATGTCAACCACTCGGCAGATTTCTGTTCTAGACGTTTCTATGTGTAGCATACGGGGAATAATATTTTATTGTAGGTCTCATTGATGGTTTGTAGATATTATGACCAAAAATATGGTACAAGTAAAACCAAAGGCCTTTATTTCTTGAGACGTTGAGAGGTCTCTTGTGGCTTCTATTAACTTTACATACTATGGAGAGTCGTGAAGACTAGAAAAAGAAGGTGATGAACAGCTGTTTCTTAAATGATTTCTAGTTCAAACCTTTACATGCAGCCACAAAAGTAGATCGGACATGTAAAGGCTGGTGATTCTGTATGTATCTTGCTCGTGGATTTTCAATGAGAAGAGAGAAATTCTTTTCAGTAACTTTTTTGCATCTAGTTTTATTGAAGGTTTTTCTCACCGCTTCTTAATCTCCTTGACACAAATTGTCCCCATATAATCCTATCCGTTGATGCTAAAAGGAAAAGAATACACACAATAAATACACATAAACGTAAGGATAAAATTGTAAGGGATGAGCTGAGGTAAAAACTACGCTTTTTGCATGAAAAATTGCAAGTTACCCGATCCTCCCTTCCTGATCATAGAACAAGTTCATTAACTTAAACAATAATGTAATGAAGCTAAACTGTAATACTGTTACAGCACCAAAAATATTGCAAAAAATTTCGATCGAGAAATGACAGTATATTATGGTATTTTTGATATTTACATATAATTTTACACCAACAAAAAAGTTCAAAGAAAAATTTCATTTCTAACATCTCCAATATAATGGAGTCAATCATTAACAATGACGTTCTCCAGCATTTTAGAATTATCTTTCCCTACCTCTCTCTCTCCTCAGCAAATGCCAGTTCGGCTTCTACTGAGCCAGATCCGCTAGAAATTTCACTCACCAGTGGGTTCTGATTTGTATTGAACGGGTTCCGTACGTGAAGATACTAAAACAAAATTGTCAGCCCCAGGAAGAATAAGCAATCTCTTCTCATTTAAAATCTTGTACATGCAGAGTCTAGAGGAATGAAATCTCGGAATGTCTGCAAGGCACTTCGGGGTAAGTGCGCTTTCGCTTTTGAAGTTCAGTGAAAGCAATGTTGTTGCTCTAGATATTAGTAAAGCCTTTAATCATGTCTGGCATGTAATTCTGTCATAACTTCCTGCCTACTGGCTTCACCCATCTCTCATCTCTTGGCTCGGAAGCTTCCGGTTCATATGCACCATTACAGCATGTGTTGGCTAAGCTCTTTCTGCTCTTCTCTCAAGCAGCTCCAATGTTCCCCAGGGGTTTGGTTTTGTCCTCCACTTTCTTCCTTCTCTACATCAATGGCCTATTTGCCACCTCGTTTAAACAACACCCACTCTTATGCAGACAACTCGACCCTTCATTTCTCTCTAATCTGATCATGCTCCGTTCACAAGGAACCTACATCTACACTTGATTCATAATCGAAATCCTCGAGGGCATCCTCCTGCGGAGCCATGCAAATTTTGTCTCTTTAAACAACAAAAACTAAAACACTACTTATATCAAGAAGAAAACATCACCACACCATGCCCACACTAATCCTTAGCGGCACTAATGCTGGACCTCACAATCACTGAGGATCTCTACTGGTGAAAGCACATCTTTCGTATAGCTAGAACTGCTTCCCAAAGACAAACCTTTCTCTTTAAGGCTAGAAAATATTCCAGTCCTCAACAGCTGCTGAAAATCTACAATGCCAAAGTGAGCCCCGCAGTGAGATATTTCTTTCACATTCGGGATGCTGCTGCCGCTACGCGCCGCACACATTGTCCTGGAGTGGAATCAAAGAACAGCCAGTCAATCAGTTTGCATTCAATAACTAAGAGACACGCGCCAGCCTCTGGTTCATTATTTCGCTTTTCTATCTCCGTTATAATGGCCTCTGCTCCTCGGAGATACTGGTCACATACCTCCACTACTCAGGCACTCACATCTGTACGTCTCTCTACGTCTCGTCTCCCTTGCTTTATTCTCTCTCCGGTTCCACACTAACCTCTATTCTAAATCTTTCCACATAACATCAGCTGTTTTGCATCTCCCGCTCATGTATTTGCTGCAAATGTTGACCTGCAATAGTTTAAACATTAACTGCTTCAATCTCACCAGTTTTAGAGAAGGGCACGCGCACTGCCCTTTCTCAAGACTGATACACACAAAAAATCCAGACGTGTGTATATATATGTGTCTACCTACACACACGTACACTTATATAGACATATAAACACTGAAAATACGTTTCATCCTACTTGTTAATATGTGTGTATAATATATTGGGTTGGCCAAAGCGTCCGTTCGGTTTTAAGTAAAATAAGACACAAGTTTTAAGCACAAAGCAATTTATTCCATCAATGGTATAATTCCCTTTGTTCCATTACGTTCTGACATCTTGTGGGCAGATTCATTATTCCCCCGCTTGAAGAATTTTCTGTCTTTTCTAGCGAAAAACTCTTCAGGGAGAATTTTTACACTTTTTTCAGAGTTGAAAGTCTGCCCATTCAATAAATTTTGAAGAGACCGAAATAGGTGGAAATCTAAAGGCGCAAAGGTGGACGAATATGGAGGGTAAGGCAAATCTTCCCAGGTAAGCCCCAATAACATCTGCTGCGTTTGCAAAGATGGGTGAGGTTTAGCATTGTCGTGTTGAAAAATAATGCCCTTATGATTAGCAATTGCTGGAGACTTCTGGCTGCGTTTAATTTGTCCAGCTGATCACAGTACACATCTAAAAAGATGGTTCTGATCGTGAGAAGAAGCTCGTAAAAGCCAACACACTCAATCCCACCAAATTGAAAGTATAAACTTCGTATGAAATCTTGCTTTGGAGATTTTTGTGGTGGTTTATCCTGCTACCCCCATGATCGTTTGCGCTTCATATTGCTAAAGACGATCTATTTTTCGTTCTCTGCCACCATTCTCTTTGAAAAAGAATCGCAGACAGAAAACCGTTGGGTGAGATTAGCTTCATTCAGTTGAGGTGGGACCCAAACTTCGAGCCTACTGACGTACACAAGTTGAATCAACGGTTTTCAGCACTCAATTTGGAATTTGGGGAATGAATATCTGCGATCATCCCGTTCGTATAATGGAGACTACTGTCGCTGTTAATCTCAATTTGCCGGTCAGATTGAGGTGCATCTTGAGCAGAAATATTTCCCGATTGAAACCATGAAAACCATTTCTGACACACACGTTCCGCAACGGCATCCTTACCGTACACAGCACATATCTTCCTGAAGGTTTTCACCGTTCT
>NC_142936.1:57957729-57960229 GCF_046866305.1 Octopus bimaculoides | reverse complement strand
CTGATGTTGTAGTGAGTGAGGGGAGAGACGACCGTTCCTAAGCTTTCATGTTTATGGTTTTTCTACGGTAAGAGCAGAAAGCATTTGAAGTGATTGATGAAATGCAGTATAACCCTAATTGTCAAGGGAAAGAGAGAAAAAAGCAGCGCATATATTTATTGAACGATTTTGTTAGAAGCCTTCAAGTTCTCAAGATGCAGGATTTTATTGCCAAAGATCCAGTTGCATTTAGATCAGAGAGAAAAGGATCCTTGAAAAAGAAATGTTGGTTTTAAGAGATTTTGTGGAAAATTATTCATTTATTTACAAGCTGCAACACGAGACCTGAAGTGCTTGCATCAGAAAGTTTTGCATTTGGAGATCCTATAACAACAAAAAAGAATTTACTAACTCACAAAATAAAAAAAAATGTAAAAGTCATCACAAATTGGAAAACAAACAAAGAATCCCACGAAACAAAGAATCTCTCAAAACAAAAGCATTCAACGAAGTGACGGGTTGGTGGAAGCTATGGTGTGATTGTTGATCTATGAAAAGTGGCTTTTTAAGCAATAGGGATACCAACTCATATCATAATAAAAGGAAAGGACCTGATGTACATTATTATAGTGGAGTTCTCAGATTGCCACCGCCATAACAATGTGAAGTTCATTTGCATCAAAGAATCCTAGTAGACCATCTGAAAACTCACTTTGAATCTTATGATCTTATGATCTGCAGATAGAGCCGTTGCGTAACAATAAAGTTACGGAAACTGTTAATTTGTGTAATCATAGAGCAGACTTTGGAAGGAAAGTAGAGTATCGTTTCTGTCACTTACCTGGGAAAGGACCAAGTGACTGACATTGTAAATAGTCAAATTGCAAGAACCAGCCTGTATGGGTCCTATAATGATCAAGTCATGACAGTTGTTTGAATAGTGGAGAGCTCATATTCCAGGGACTAAATTCTTGCATTCATTGAATAACGACCGGATAAAAGAAGAATGCAACTTAGAAGAAAGATTCAATAACGCAAACACGAGTCTAGAAACAGAAATTGCACAGCTTATTTCTGCGCTTCGGGATAAATTGGAAGGGAAAACATCTTTAAGCCTCGTTGGTGTTACGCCATAGGGCGAGGTCAGAGGAGTTTCTAACGCCGTTACTGATCTTCCTGATAAGCCGTTTGCTCACCTGTCCGATCTCCGATTTCGCAGGGACTCCAAGTTAAATTTCAACGAAATTACTCAATGAATCATACACGGTACGTTATGTAGTTTAGAGTAAAAGACAATTTATGTGAGAAAAATGGAGGAGAGTTTATGCACATGGAATATATCATTGAAAAAAGATGCATGTTTGAAACGATTATGTTGGCAGTGTGTAAGCATCGAAAAGTTACTTCCTTCTGCAACCGATTTGAGTGAAGGATGAATTAAGCTAGGCTACTAATTCAGTTAGCGAGCGCTAGAGATCAAATAAATGTTGCATGCTAATATGACAACATATATGCAAAAGTTATCGCAAACACATTGAAATAGGAAAACTGAGATTTGATTGGTTATCTTATAACTGATGAAAAATGAATTATATTTAATCATTGGCATATGTGCAAAGTATTTTGTTATACGGGACATTCTCATCTTTTAAAAACTATACCTAGAGAACATTCATAAGCAAGGCAAGTGTATCTTGGATTTAATTTTGATAAATGAAATTTTCAGTGGCGTAGGAAATTACAGACTTTTAGTGGGTAAATATTATTCAAAAGTAATTACCAACTCTCTAAGCAGAGTGACACGGCTCTATAAAATATTGACTGGCTCTAGTCTGCATTTGCCATCTTTTGAGAACTGCATGTCAAATATTGCAGCTTTCTTGATCAAGCTATTTAGCTGAAAAACTCGAATACTTCTTTTGAAGTTCGCCGCATCAACTATGAAAAGTCTGTCTTTGCTGGTTGATCGTGACATATTTTATGGTCTTTTATGAGAGTATGGTAAGTAAAAATCTTAAACGGAGAATTCTGAGAGCAATGACTCAAAACTTGGTAGGTGCTTCGCTACATTTATATGGACATTATCATTTAAAAGCTTTTTGTATATTCTACACACTACTATCAATGCAACCCGGTTACTTGTTAATGTAATACGAGAAAATTTTACTAATTGTTTCGAATTATTATTGTAAAATATCATTCTGGGGAAACGCTTAAGAAAGCAAGTTATCGCAGTTCAAATGCACTGAGTCAAATTCGAATAGTTGGTACAGAGTTGTTACAGTAAAAACTCTAACAAATTAAATATGCGTTATAGAATTTCTTCTTATTATGTGGATTATGATTTATTCTTCGGCAAACCCTCATTTCGGTGTGACCGCTTTGAAACTAGAATTTTCAACACTTGAAGAATTCCGACAGTGGTCTGGACGGAACCCGACAGTGTTGATAGCCCAGAATTCGGGTTGAGTGCTACTCTGGAAATACCCTACCTTTACACCCTGCCAGGACGTATATGTAT